>NC_056735.1:350208197-350218197 GCF_019279795.1 Protopterus annectens | reverse complement strand
TTTTGCTGTGGCTGACCAGGGAGTTCCTCCAATTTTGGGATTTTATTCTCTTTTGCAACAGCTTCTTCCTTCTGTTGTAGAGTTTGTTTATGGCAGGGGACCACCAGATTGGGTTCCGTTTTTTGAAGGATAGTGTCTTGGTTCTGTTGGTGATGGCATGATCCATGCACTTGTGCATGTGCTTATACAGTGCATTTGTGTAAGATTCAGCAGTCGTACCTCTATTTTCCATCTGCATGGGTTTTGTGAAGTTTGCCACTTCTGTCTTAAGAAGCATGAAGTTGCCTTTGGAGTAGTTTTTGACAGTGGTTTCTTTAATGGGGGGTGGGGTGGGATATGAATGTCTCGGGTGATTAACTTGTGGTTGGATCTCACTAGCGAGGAGTTGACCTCTGGTGTGGAACACCAGTTACCCATATTGGTAATGACCAGTTCCAGGATATTGCTGCCCCTGGTGGGGGTGTGGACAAGCTGATCCAAGGTGTCGGAATTTATGAATTCCAGAAAACGTTGAACGAATGAGTTGGTACATGAGTAGTTTTCCCCAGTTGATAGTGGGGTAGTTGAAATCACCCATAATTAAGGTATTGGGTTGTACCTTAATATTTTCCAGTATCTTAAGAAATGAAGAGTGGGAATCCTGGGGCATGGTGGGTGATCTGTAACAAGCTACAACCTGGATTGCAGTCTTGCCCAGTATTAGTTGCACTTGGATAATTTTGGATGTATTATGTTGAGCAACCTGCCCAGAGGTGTGGATATCCTTAATGAATATGAACACTCCTCTGCCTTTAGTGTTTTGGTTCAGGTTAAGTGGCCAAAAGGTGTGGTATGAATTATAGCCTGGTAATGCAGGGGTGCTCTCTGGAGTCTTGAACCAGGTCTCTGTCACTGCATAGATGTCTATGTTCTCCATTTTAAGGAATGCCTCGAGTGAGTGCATTTTGAGGTTTAGACTTCTAGCATTGAGTAACATTACCCTCAGAGCTTGCTTGCTTGTACCTATTATGGTGGTGAATTTAGCATTTGAATCTTGCCTAAAAAGGCACTATAGGGGTGGCAAGAGTCTTAGCCAGTATTCAAAATCCCAGGGGTGACAGGTGCAGGCCATCTCTGGCAAAGCATCGGGGTCTGTCGACCATGTCGTCCCAGGCAGACAGATACTGGATCCCCTTAGAATGACACCAGAAGCTTAGCCAATTGTTGAAGTCAATCATTTTGCCCTTGTACTGTGGAATCATTCTGGGTGATGGCAGGATGCTACTCAGGGCTAGGGTCATATCCTCCTGGGCTACAATATCCGAGAGCTCCTCCATATCTCTTTTCATGTAGGCCAGGGAGGTATGTCTCAAGTCATTCACACCAACATGGACAATGACAGAGTCATATTTGTACTTGTTGTGGAGTGACCTGAGTGCATGCATTATGTGGCAGATCCTGGCACCTGACAGACAGCTGACAGTAACTTTCTCCTTGTTAAGCCTGGTGAGTGGGACATCAGTGTGCCTGACTATAGAGTCACCTATGACTAGTGTGTTGGGTACATTGTTTTGCCTTATGGGCTGAGGTTGAGTGGCACACTGGTTTTGTGGGCTGTATCTCATTTGGGTAGTGTTGGGGGTTGGTGGTTGTCTGCGTTTCCGCTTTGGAGGTCTCTGTTGCTTGGGCATATTTTTATTGAGAGCCTCTGTGAATGTGAGTGTGTGCTTTGTGTTTCTATGTGTGGATTTTGGTAGTGTGGGTTTTGAAGGACTATGTGTTGAGTGTGGTGTGGTGCAGGTGTTAACCTTCTCCTCTTGACTGTCCAGTCCAGTCTTGGCTGGAGAAAGCTTGGCTTCCAGTTTGGCTATATAAGTGCATCTCTCACAGGTTGTAGTGTTGGGTAGTAGGAGAAGAGGATTGTCAGTGTACATGAGGCAATTGGTACATTTCCCCAAGGTGCCCAGATTCATCAGGTGGACAGGAGAAAACACAGGGAGCTAACTCATGGACATGTCCAGATAGGTGCTTATTAATGTAAGTACTAAGAACTGTTTTCCTCTTGACAAGTGAGAAAAGTTGAGTGCTGTAGTAATTTGTAGTTTATTTAGTGCTTACAATGAGTTCTGAGCAAGTGCTGAGCACAAGGAAACAGTTTTGAGTGCTGAAACTAAAAAGCTGGCTAGTTCTAGCTAAAACTAGCTAGTTTTAGCACCAATCCCAAGAAGAGAAGCAGGCCACAGCCTGTTTGGTGATCCACAGTCTTGACCCAGATGATGCAAGGGTCTGCAGACTTGTAGCCTTTTTCTGGTAGATGCCTCAAAGAGCAACCAGACCAATCAGGTATGTTAAGCACAGATACTCACTCTCCAACCAGAAAGAGTCAGAAATCAATGCACTCTGCTCCTACTCTCACCAGGATCAGAATGTAAGCACAAATTCTAAGCTGTCACTTATAAAGCAGTTATTAAGCTTTCTGGTGATCAGCAGTCTCCAGGAAATAATGTAACTGCACTCCTTTTCTCACCAGGAGAAAACAGAAGCACTAATCCCAAGATGACTACTGAGAGTCAGAATGTGGGCTCTACAATAACTGGTGGCCTTGCAATAGATGCTTAAAGGTAATATGAAAAAAATGGTTTATCTTAAACACTGCAGTGTGCACTAGAGGAGTTAGATGTGAAAGTAGGTAACTTAAGTTTTACCTGTCTAGAAGTTAATTTTTAGTGGAGAGTAACTACTTTTAAAACAGCAAAATAGATTGAAAGGGTGTGGTCACTTTTGCATTCTGGTACTATAGAATACAGTAGGATGACCAATAAATTTAAATAGTTGAAGGGGAGCAATTTCACAAAATGATAATTTTGTGCTTACTCACACCAGCCAGTAAAAGCAGAGAGGAAATGAGATGTATGGTCAAATTAACATAAGAGGCAGGCAATTAGAAAGGCAGTGGTATTTAAGAACACAACAGTAACCAGGTGTGAGGGTGGGAAATAAATTTCTGTCTGACTCACAAGAGACTGTGGTCTCTTTTCAAGTTTAAGTATGCAGTTAAAAGCAGTTCAGTTCATTCATCCCCCTGGAAGGTGAGATTCAGGTAAGGTGAGGTTGGTAAGTGAGCCACATGCTGGTCTCATAGATGTCCCTGCCCATCACCTCTTACCTCCTCTTTAGCAGGAGCAACAAAACTCATAATGGCTGCCTGTTCTCACACGTGTCTTCATCTTCAGCTCAGTGACACTCACCATCCTTTACAGCATAAGTCTGCCTGGCTACTTCCACCAGTGATCACCCATCAACTAGTAGGTGTCCTTAACCTGGTTGGCCTAGCCACCTCCCTCTCCTCAGGATGGGTGATCCAGCATTGGCCGATCAAGCTCATCCTCACTTGCACAGCTCCTCCAGCCAATAGTCAAACACAGGCCACCCAGGTCATAGCTATGGCTTCATCTCTCTGTGTCATGGGTTTGGGTCAAAATTAAGTAGTTCTTAAACTAAAAGAATTTTCTTGAAAAATGCCATAATTGGTACAATATATACAAATAATGAAAAAATAACTCTTTATAATACGTAAAAATATACTGCCAATCATTAGCGGACCGGAGTTCCACTGTGGCGACCCCTAATCGGGAAAAAGCCAAAAGACACAAAAAAAATTCATGCACTATGTGCTATTTACAATTGTTAATGCACAAGCTGCTCTGCTTTACAGGCTCCAATAATGCTGCAGACAATGACATATGAGTCCAATTATACACTTGTCTCTCTCAGCTCTATTTGAAACAATATGAAAACCCACAGATAACTATTTCGGTTTCATACAGCAAAATCATAGTTTATCTAAAGAGGAATATTTGCCCATAATAGCAATAATCTGAAGCAACACCTGCCAGCAGAGTAAGCTAGCTATGGCAACATTTGATCTTTTAGGTTCATAGGTAATTACTAGGCATATGATCGAGGAAGCCACTGAGGTATCTATCCCAGTTTCTGCAGACCACTGGTAAAGTGACTTGCTTATAGTCAGATGGTAAGCAAGGGAGGCTGACAGAATCAAACATTGAACTACAGGAATCTGCTCATTAATAGCTCATAACCTTAGTCATCTGTGCTCTAACTGACAGAAAAAATGATGCCCCCCCAGATGGGAGGTGAACCCCCAGTCTCTAGTTTAGCTGGCCAATGCCATAACCATTAGGCCACCCCAGGGTCTGGTCATCTTAAAGCAAACTAGTCATAGAAGTACAGTAAAAAATAATAACTAGCAACCAAATAATGTAATGCACATTTCAAAAAAATGTATTTAAACTATTTCTGCATTTCAGACTGAACATAAACAGCAGATAGCGCAAAAGATACCTTTGACATACAACTAACAGAAAGCACCCAGATGTCAGAGTTGTCATAATAGTAAAAGGATCTATTATGTTTCTGACACATCTGGCCTTGCACTATGCAAGCTCCGCTATAACACCTTGTAAATGAAAATCCAGCTCCCTGACAAGAAGGTGAATCATTTCTAATCACCTCACACAAGTGTGATCAAAATGAGAGAAGCCACTAAAACATGAACAGCATTCAGGAGTAAAAATCACACTGAAAAAGTGTTTTGTGTCTTTGAGGGCAAGTCCCTTTGCTATATATATATATACTTACACCCACTCTGAGGCTGCACCAGCAGGGGTAAAAAGGTAAATTTCTGTTTTACAGGCAATTCATTGTCCCAAGAAAAAGTAGGATGATTGCTCACTAGAGATCACAACAACTAGTCTCAGTCACTAGTTCTTTGGTTACAATCCTGGTTCCTAAAAATTCAAGTACACACATCCTTGTACTGTACCTATTCAATCCCATCACGTATGGAATAAATGACATAGAAAAAATACATTTTTTGAGAATGGTAAGCCCTCCATGTAGCCACATATGAAGGGCTTTGTCCTCGTGTCTCCCTTACTTTATTCTCACTCCAAAAATATTGCATGTTGGAGAAACAATGATGACTGACAGGTAGTGTAAAATCTCTTTCGCCATTTTTCCTGTGATGCAGAAAACTGGGTTACCGATTCCATACTACAGTCTCACGTGTATGTGAAACAAGCAGCAGCACATGAACAGTTGTCAATGCAGCAGTTATTATTGAGCAACTGTGATTCGAGCTTGGATTCAAGCACGTGACTGTAATCCGTGATAAGGTATTGTCCTGTTAAAACATTCAGAACAAAATATCATTTTACTAATACAGTGCCTATATCTCAGTAAACACCAATGTATTTTGAAGTCTAAACTGTTAAAGTATGTCTTCTACCCACTGAATTAACAAACACAACTCCATACACATAATCAGAGCTGCAATATATTCCCCTTCTGGAACAAAACATTTGCATCACCTTTGAAGAAACACCTGTAGAATTATGACAAATAACTGTTTTGAAAATTACCACACAAAAGTGACAAATAAAAGTAAAGTGGATCAAATGATAACAATAATAAAAAATAAACTGCTTCAGCACTCATGGTGGATTGACATAGAGCACTTTTATTACAATGTGAGTGAGGGATGTACTGTTTCGGCACTATTTTGAAAACAAGTAATGCACACATAAATGGTACCAGCTACTGCAGAATAGATTACATACAACAGGTTCGTGCAAAATTCAACTCATTTTGAAAGACTAATGACACAAAAAAAGGCACACAAAGCTTTAGCCATAATTGTTTTATTTAATAATTTCTCAGTCTTATTTATATCTTCAAAACACATAAAATACACACAGCTTGGAATGCAAAGTAAAGGATAATGTGGCTTAGCTGCAGAAAAACAACTAATATTCTTACACAAAATGAAGAAAACAAGAAATGAAAATTAAAATAAAAAAAATTAAATTGGGACCAAGTTATAATAGCAATAATACATGGAGAGGGTGTGGGCTGTGAAATATTTACCCACTTGTTCTTTTATCATACCATTCAGGATTTAATCTCTTAGTCTAACTGCAGAATCTGTGGATAAATAACATATAACCCATACCTTAAAATTAATTATTTCTTAATTATTCCATTTTTTGTGCCATTAGTTTTTCTACCCAACTTCCTGTCAATATTGGTGTCCCTTAAGGGTCCATACTGGGCCCTCTCCTGTTTTCTATATTCATCAATGACCTTCACCAAGTAGTTCCCCAAGCTACATGTATACAATACACTGATGATTCTACACTTATATGCTCAGCCACATCTGTATCTAAACTTCATTCCCTTACACAAGACTTATTTAACTCAGTAGAACTATGGTTTACAAAATGCTGCCTCATACTAAACCCCCAAAAAAATTAACTTCTCCTTTTTACACCTACCAATAAATCTCCCCCAATTGACTTCACTGTAACATCCAATAATGGCACTGTCATATCCCAAGATCTTATTACCAAACTGCTAGGTATTACCATAGACAACAACCTTAACTTTGACACTTATATCAACAACATTTTAAAAACTACTAACAAAAAAATTGGCTCTCTTTATAGGATCAAACCCTTCCTCACTCCTGCAACCAGAATAACTATTGCCCACACCCATCTAATCTCTACCCTTCTCTATGCCTCATCCATCTTTACTAATCTGTCAAAAAATAACATTAAGAAACTAGAAAACTCCTACAATAATATAGCAAGATTTGCCACAGGTAACCCATTTAAAACACACCACTGTCTTAATCTAAAGTACCTATGGTGGCTTGAATTACAGCAACAGCTGAAATTTAATCAACTGACCATTGCCCATAAAATACTTTATCAACCTGCCAAAGCACCCATCCTAACTAATCTTATTCACCCCTACAATAACCTGAAGTCCCAAGATCTTCTCAAAAACTTCTTGTAAATATCAATAAATCAAACAATAGAGCTGGAGACTCTCTCTTCTCTAACACTGTTGGGAAAACCTGGAACCTACTTCCCTCTGAACTTTCCACTCTTCCCTCTATAACTCTGTTTAAAAATACACTTAAGCTCTTCCTTAAAGCACATTGGATGTGCCCCTGTACTAAACTTGACTGAACAATGCTCTTGCCACTTGATTCAACCCCACCTTCACATCTCTGCAACAATCTCTTCTTAACAACTACCGTTCACCTCTCCCACACAGCCTTACCTGTTTGTGTCCTCACTAAAAAGGGACATGCTTTACTACTTGATTTTTTAATCACCTTTAACTCCATGTTACTTTCCTTTTATTCCTCCTTTCCTATCTATAATTATATTATACAAGTTCTGCTATTAAGCCTTTTGAACATCTAAGTCTTGTCAATATTTTGTATTTTTTTATACTCTATACTCTATGTGCCTATGACCACTTATATTGTCTTCGTAATGATGAATGTAATTGCATCTGATATATGTACTTCTGTAGATGTGTACTTTAGTGAATCTGTTTTGGAGCTTATCTCCCCGGGCCTCTACTGAAAATGGACATATATCCAGCTAGACAAGCCCAGTCAACAAATGCAAAATAAAATAAATAAATAAATAATAAATAAAATAAAATTTCAGAAGTTATTTGCTTCTGTTCTACCAATGAAATTGTTGAAAAGATCAAATGGTTGAGGGCGTTTTTCTTCCAATGGCATACCTCTCAACTGTACAGATTTTCACAGAATGTCCAGATTTTTGCCTCATATTTTTGGTTAGTTTCTCATAAAAGTTTGGTTTTCTGGCATATTAGTGGCAAATAGAAAAATTCATGCTAATGCAAAACCTTTTATTCTATCAACTTGCTAGGTTTGTAAGAGCAATATTTAAAAATGTCCCTATTTGTGGGTCTTTGTCCCACTTTTATTTATGCCTTGTCCTGAGTTCTTGCTCTAAGAGGTTGAGAGGTATGGTCTTGGGTCAGTCTCACTGGCGCATCATACAACTCCTTCTCCATTTTCCTTCAGAGCAAAATGTTCCAGCACAATTTATAAAGCAGAAAAATAACTCTATTCATTTTCTCAGGGCAGTAAAGTTTAAATTGTTAACAGCACATCCTGACAAAACAGTAATTGCACCAAACTCTTTTTCACTACACAGTAAAGCATGTCAATTACTCTGAACTCATAACAAACAAAGTAAATGATAAACATGAACAAAAAAAATGACAGCATCTTATCCGGATATAAAAGTCAAGAACTACTAATCATAAAATGAAAAATGGATGACATTAAAATTATAACAAACCTGAACACACCAACCACTGTGACAGAACCATACATCTTTTAATACACGCATACCGGTGCATAGAAGAGATTATACTCA
This sequence comes from Protopterus annectens, assembly GCF_019279795.1. Classification (NCBI taxonomy): domain Eukaryota; kingdom Metazoa; phylum Chordata; order Ceratodontiformes; family Protopteridae; genus Protopterus; species Protopterus annectens. The sequence goes on along the minus strand of NC_056735.1, from coordinate 350,209,927 downwards.
TTCAGAAAGGGGAAAAATAAGTAAAAACAAATTAACAAAATGCATATAATAGCCCTCTGTATTTGGTCATATCATCTTTTCCCCAAGATCAATCCCCAGGAGATATGAGAAGACCCATGCATAACCTGCAAATAAATCATGAAGTGTAGCTGTGATATAGTCATCAAGTGGCTAAATTGTTAACTAGTCATTCATTTCAGGCATATCTCAAACTATCATAAGTGGTACAAAAATACGAGACAAGAAAAAATGTCAAAATATTATCTGTGTTGAAGTAATACAAAAGCATAGATGGAAAAGCATATGAAAGAAATGGCAAATCCTAATTCATAAGTAGGATATGAATGCAAAGATCATGGCTACAGATTAACAACAAAGGAATCCACACAAATGCCTAACATGAGCAGTTTAAAAAAAACTTGGCAAGGAAAATTCATAGCTCCATTACAAGGAGAATGTGCTGCAAATCAGTAGCAATCATTTCTATACTACAGTGAGATGCAGATCTATTTATTTATTTATTTTATTTATTTGAATTTTTTGACCGGGAGAGTCCACTGGTTCAGAGCAACCCATTTTCAGTGGACGCCCGGGGAGAAAAGCTCCACAAGCAGTTACAATCATGGCAATACAGGTTACATATTTTTTTAAATATACAGTATTAAAAATATATAAGTTGGAGGCTTTCATGCATAACATTCATTACAGAAGAATATAAAGTTACATATTAGATAGGTAAATATAAGAAAATAATTTTTCAAACATTTGAGCAATTCTGGCAGAGATAGCACATATTAGATAGGAATTTCTTTGTCAATTTTCCAGAAGCTCAGTCCATTTTTCAAAGTATCCTTGCCCAAGTGATACAGCAGTGATTTGTGCTGCATGAAGTCTCCCTAGTACACTTTCACACAGTGCGTACTGCGCAACAGTAACAAGAATGTCCATAGTGTAGCACATTGCATGCAATGTCATGCATAATTCTTATGTTTCTGTTCTACACATGCTGACAAGCAAAATTTATCAGACCTTTTAATCTCATTCCACATGTGCTGTTTGGTGATTCAAGATAACACAGCCATATTTCCATGTATTACTCATGTACAAGTTGTGTGTCATTTCTATTCTATAGCCCTTTAACATTTGTACTTCATATGATCCCATTTGCTGTGCACAGACATAATGCCTTGCCGGTGTTGTCATAGCAACAGACCTGAACTTTAATTGTTGTTCATAGCAGTTATCCATGTCTCAAAGTCTTGTAAGACAAACTGTGAGAAACTAATGGTACAGAGAGAAAGACAGAGAAAGAGGTGAGGGCTATAATGCTGTTTACTGTTTTGTAAAAGCTTACTGTTTTCTCTTTAGATCATTTTTAGCTGTCTTAGCTGTGCATAAAAATGCAGTTTTTCGGTCAGATTAGTTGATAATTGTCAAGACCAAGCAGTTATCTACAGCATATTTAGAACTTACCAAGTAATTATGAGCTATATGTTTAAAAGCATACTGTATCAAAGACAAAACAGACGTCATATTGTGCTCATATTCTGTGCAAAAGGTTGCTTTTCTTAAGTTTAATATAAACATTTGGTAATAAAACACTGGATTATTCAGTCTCCAAAATTGTGTATAAAGTCCACACACGCACTCACACATGATGAACGCACACACACACACACACACACACACACACACACACACACACACACACACACACACACACACACACA
>NC_056735.1:350200697-350203197 GCF_019279795.1 Protopterus annectens | reverse complement strand
GTTCATATAGATTGGTACTAGGCTAACTACACTTGAGAGCCATTTTAAGCCTAGCCAATTATCCCTTGTGAGACTCAAACCCTGCACCTTGTGTTTGTAAGGCAAACACCTTAACCATTAGGCCACCCTCCCAATCCATGAACATATAGGTAGCCTTTTAAAGTATGAGGTTTCCCCCTCCACTCCTGAGTCTAGTTCTAGCATCTTGTAGCAGTATGAGGGTAAGACGTGATGAATATGAGGGTTATTTTTATTTATTTATTTAATTCAGGATGCTATAATGGTTACCAGATCAGGGTTAGTCTTTGTGATAAGTGCATTAACTTGGTGTGTTTTGTTTCATAGTAGTACCAGGACTAGACTCAATGGTACCTCGCTGAAGAAGCGTCAGAATGATGGGAGTAAACTTGCAGTTTTTTTTTTTTGAGCTTTAGTAATGTTTGGTGGGAGGATATGATAGGGTGTGTCTTATGTGGGGTCAGAGGGAAGACTTTGTCGGAAAATGCACAGTGGCACAGTGGGTATTGTTCTCACCTCACAGCAAGAGGTTCTCTGGTTTGATTCTCAGCAGGGGTGCCTTCTGTACAGAATCAGCATTTCCTCCATGTTTTATATGTGGGTTTTTTCCAGGTTCTCCAGTTTCCTCTCTCATTCCAAAAACATGCAGTAGGTAGACTGGAAACTCTAAACTGGCCATAGTTCATGTGTGCGTGTGTGTGTGTGTGTGTGTGTGTGTGTGTGTGTGTGTGTGTGTGTGTGTGTGTGTGTGTGTGGTGTGTCATAGGGCTGTTCACCTGGTGATGTGAACATTAGCTGTAGATAATTGTCACAACTGCTGTGACACCCCAACCCCATGTGGAAAAATGAGAAAAGGGTGGTTATGGATGGATAGAGGGAAGACCTTGTTGGGGAGCTGTTGGGAATGGTAGTGTGATTGAGAATTTAGTAGATATTCTGGAATGGTAGACAAAGTAGAATAGACTGGGTGGCAGTTATATATTTGTAGGAAGAGGGAAGATGCTATAAAAATTCTTAGACTGGATATTAGGTTCATAGGTTCATAGGTTCATACTAGGCTATCTGCCCTGAGGCAATTATAAGCCTAGCCCGATTCTGTATGGCTTACGCCACCCCTTGATTTGAGTATACTGTGCCCTTTTTAAGGTTTAGTTTACTGTGCCTCTGTCTAATAGTGACACGGGAGTAATCCCTGGAACAAACCTACAATCCCCCATCCACCTATCGAGATTCTTCTTGAAGAGATTCAGTGAGGTGCTCTGCCTCACATGAACTGGAATTCTATTCCAGAGCGAAGGGAGCCTCTGGGTTATGAACCTGTCCCTCCAGCAAGTTCTATTTATTTCTGTGCTGAGGTTCAAGTCCCTCGAGCATGTGGCTCTAAGGGATTTAGATTTACTGAGGGGAGCAAAAGTAGGAGAAGCAGCAAATTATATATTTATGGTGACATTGTGGCAAAGTTATGGTGAGATGTAGTTGGGTTAAGTATGTTAAGAGGTGAGTAAAGTTAAAGAAGTATAGAGAGAGCGGCAGTGTGTAAGGTTAAGAGTTATAATAGTTTTAGTGATGAAGTATAGATGCTTGAGTTTTGAGTGTATTTATTGCGGAGAATAGATATGGTGTAATTTGTTATTTTATACAGGTGATGTTGAGTTAAAGATAGAAGAAAGGTAAATAAAAAAATTGTATAGTAGGTTTGTAATTGGTAGTGTGCATTTGTAGAGTTTGAAATAGATGAAAGTATGCTTTTCAAGGGAGTTTTGTCATAGGTGTAGGCGATAAGAGAATAGTTTTTAACTAGCAAGTTAATTGGAGAATGTGTTTTGTGCGAGTAGACAGATGTGCCTTTAATGAGAGAGTGGTTAATATGTAGAGGATGGTAGAGAAGGGTAACTATAAAAGTAATTATATGATGGTGTAGCTGGGGAATTGAGAGTGGGAGAGGAAAACAGGGACAGCTTCACAGTGGATAGTCCATGTAGAGCTTTCCACAGGGTAAGAATCACTTACTTCTTATTTTGCTATGCTTTCAGTGATAAAATTTTTAGAAAAAAGTCAGTGATCCAATCAATACTTTGAGAGTAAAAATACTGTCCCATTCCACCAGAGTGACACACTGTAGTGCAGTTTTGAATAAGTAAAGTCTTGTAAAAGAAAACTTAAAAGAGTTTTCCACAATCAACTACAGTTTTCTCCCAACAAATCAAGCTCTTTAGATTAACATTTGCAGCTACATTTTCATTGACCTTTTAAAATTATTAAGTTTACCATCTTTCCAACCATGTGTGTGTGTGTGTGTGTGTGTGTGTGTGTGTGTGTGTGTGTGTGTGTGTGTGTGTGTGTGTGTGTGTGTGTGTGTGAGACCATATATGTGTGTGTGTGTGTGTGTGTGTGTGTGTGTGTGTGTGTGTGTGTGTGTGTGTGTGTGTGTAGGTGCGCGTATGCTTGCATATGTGGAGGTGTGAGTGTATATAGGAGTGCA
>NC_056735.1:350015697-350198197 GCF_019279795.1 Protopterus annectens | reverse complement strand
ATCTGTGCAGTAACTGAGACCTGATTCAAAGCTCCAGAGAGCACCCCTGCATTACCAGGCTACAACTCATACCACATTTTTTTGGCCATCAAACCAGGACCGAAACACTAAAGGTGGAGGAGTGACCATATTTACCAAGGATATTTACACCTCTAGGCTCATTGCTCAGCACAATGTATCTGAAATTCTCCAGGTGCAAGTTTAACTCTGTGTGTGTGTGTGTGTGTGTGTGTGTGTGTGTGTGTGTGTGTGTGTGTGTGTGTGTGTTTGTGTGTGTGTGTAAATATCAATATATCCCTCACAACACTATGGACATACCCATATGGGGTATCTCCATGCAGTGGTATGCATTTCATTTTATGGCCCTGCAACTGGCTGCTGGCCTCTAAATTTCTTCCTTTACAAGGCCCGCTGATGTCATCCTCCTTAAGAGCACCTGCCGACAATCTAATAACAGATAAACACTGTGGTGCATGTGATAAGTACTGCAAACTATAGTGTGTATTACTAGATAAGTAAGGGTTCTAATCTCACATCATTTAACTGTGTGTGTATGTGTGTGTGTGTGTGTGTGTGTGTGTGTGTGTGTGTGTGTGTGTGTGTGTGTGTGTGTGTGTGTGTGTGTGTGTGCGTGTGTGCGTGTGTGTGTGTGTGTGTGTGTGTGTGTGTGTGTGTGTGTGTGTGTGTGTGTGTGTGTGTGTGTGTGGGTGTATCACTATATCCATCACAGCACTATGGACATACCCATATGGGGTATCTCCATGCAATGGTATGCATTTCATTTTATGGCCCTGTGACTGGCTGCTGACCTCTACACATGTGTATGGTGGAGAGCTGTGGACCATGGTAGAGTGAACAGTTCATCATTTCCAGCCATGAACACGGGAACTGGCTTCACCAGGAGTAGCACTGGCATCACCATGCCCAAGGTCAGATGCAGTACTATACCTGGTGGTGACTGCTGTCTGCTGGGCACATGTCCCACATGGGACCACCCAGGACCACATGCCCATGGCCTACCACATCATGGTGTGAACAGATCACGTACTCCTGTAGCGCTGGAGGTACTGCCACTGTGGGAGCATAAGTGTGCACGCCCATGTGGACTGTCAGCAAATGGTGTTGCTCGCCTATGCCCATGTGTCCGATGCCCAACTCCAACCAGATGCTCCAGCACAAACAATGTGCGGTCAAAGACAGACACTGTCCCAACCCACTGTTTGTCCACTGCATTAGTGAACCAATCTAGGGTGTCACCAATACGGTGGAGACAGTCAAGGATGTCAGACTGTGCTGCATCCATAACTCTAAGCATCCGTCTGGTGCTGCATTCAGAATTTGCCTGTGCCTCCATGATGGCCCGAAATTTGTGACGAGTGACCCATGATGGGAGACCTGGGACAGGTGGTGGATGGGCAATTCTCCTTTGAGCACTCCTGTCAATCTGCCTGTGTAGGACTTTGCCAACTCTCCAGCAATGGCCAGTGTCTACACTCACTGACGCCATAGTTGTCACACTGCCTGTGCAATGTCATCACCCTCTGACTGTCCAATATCTGTGGCCTCTGGGAACTGGGTATGTGTGGGCATACTGCCTGTGTGTGGGAACAATGGGGGCAGAAGAGGAATTTCAACCTCTGGGACAGATGCAGCCCCCAACAACCCCACCTGTGCCTCACTATGGCTACCATCATCATCAGAGTCTGATGAGACACTAACATCAGGTTGTGAGGGGGACAGATGCCAACCTCCCATTCACCTGTGTGAAGCAAGACAAAAGCAGTACATTACTACCTGCACTATTATGTATGGTAATCCACACAGATGCATACAGATGAGCATCCACAACTGCATTACATGTGTCACATCTCATCTCTTATTCCATGCACAACAGACAAACTCACAACAACATACATAGACAAGTCAGGTCCTTTATAACATGCACTTCAGCTACATCCAGTTAATGTTGCCAGTATAATGTACCTGTAAGGTATGAAATATGGCAGTGTATATGATAGAACTACACATAACACACAGTATACCTATCTTGAGAATGATATGCCAGTTGTAGTATCACTGCCTCAGGTTTGTACCATCTCCCTACTGTGTTTGAACAGGCATCTTGGAGTAATTGCTTCATGTATAGCAGGCTGCATAGTTGAAAACTAGAAGAGCAAACATGTTAATGTTTGTACAAATACACACCTATGATTATCCAGTCTATGCACTGTAGTTAACTGTTCCAGACTGGAACATATAAACAGTCTACTGTGGCTAAGCACAGCAGTTGTACACAGGGTGAAATGGCAGCCCTTAACTTTCTTAGGGTATATATCATCCTTAAAACAACAGTATCACACTTACCAGGTTTAGGACCATGGGATTCAGCCACACCTGATAGACCTATGAGAAGGTGAGGGAGAGGTATGGTCAGCATCACCAAATGCTGCAGCACTACAAGGTAATATGTACATATATCCACATGTACAGTAGTTACTGTGATAATGGCTATATTGCTGAGATTCTGAGTATGTGTGCCTAACTGTGCATAAAACTCAACCCTCCCCAATGCAGATAGACCTGACAGTGTCCCACAATAACTGATATAGTATTACACTGGTGAACAAAGTAAGCTTACCTGGATGTTCCTCTTCTGTGGATGCTGTGGCACCCACCTCCAGGATGTTAGGTATGATGGATGCCTGAGAGCTGTTGGTTGATCCTAGGTTTGTCAGGAATTCCTCTGTGGCTGAGAGTGATTGTTCCATTACAGGCCCACCACCGGTGGCAGCACAATCCCTGGCAACAGCAGCTGCCCTGTGATGTGCAACATTCACCATATATGTGGCCCAGTGTCGGACCTACTCATAGGTCCTGTCCTGTTGGCCAGTCTGATTAACAGCCTGTACAAGGTCTGCCCACAATCCTGCTCGCTGTTCATGATTGTGCCAAGCCCTGCTAAACAGGATGTGATGGTGGTGCCTGAGGCCATCCAGTATTATGTTATTCTCTGCAGTTGTGAATGGCAGATGTCTCCGGCGATACATGATTCCTGAAAGATAACAAGAGTGGAACACATTACAGGACCAGATACGTGGACGTCCACTATGTATAGATCCTGCACACCCATAATGGCCTGTACTATCTACTGCTCCCTCACATGTCATACTCCACAGTCTGGAAATACACTACATGTGTGGATTTCACCAAGACAGTATCAACACTGGATTATGTCCCTGAGTGCAGAGACAGATTCTGCTGTATGACCATACACCCATCATTGCAGTCTACTGTGGTGTGTCCCCTAAGGGAAAATTCCCACTAATATGTCATATGGCTACTGTCAGCAAGACAGCAGTGTGCTATTACAGCAACTATATGGGGACAGTCCAGCAATACCTGTGTGCAAAAATGACAGAAAGCAATGCAAATCTGCTGTATATGTCCCCTGTAGGCATCATACCTTTCAGCTATACAGATGTTTGCAGAATGTCAAGATGTTTGCCTCATACATGTGGTCCTAGTCACACAAACCTGTGGATGTCTAACAAATGTTTCCCAATCATTGATGGTTGATGTTAGAATATATAGTCAGATTCTGACTTTCAGACATCATACCCCTTAGAAAACAATTATGCTACAGTAATATGTGTTACTCTTCTCACATTCTTACATTGTACTGGCAATATATATACTCTGTCACTGAGTTTGGCCATTTGGCCCACATTAATTATGTCTCTGTCCTTATTTCTTGCTGTAGGAGGTTGACAGGTATGTTAGGCATAGCTCTCAACCAAACTGGGACACAAGTCAATGACACAGGGACATATCCAGAGTACAACAGGGACATTCAGGGACACTTTTACAATGTTAGAACTATGTATGTGACACATTCACAAAATGAGAAGGTGACATGCAGTACATCGTTTGATGTTACAGGAATGTACACCCTTAGTTATTGTCACTATATACTACATGTAATCCACTAGCTTTCCTACAAAAGCCAACCATTGTGGGAGTGATTAATAGGAATAGAGCTGAGATGTGCTGGAAAGCAGGGACATGTGTGAGTCATGCCTGTAGGTATAGGACAGCAGAGTATCAATGAAATCTTAATACCATAGATCTACGACATGCCTACTGCTATACTCCATATTGCCCATGCCTCCATCCTCCCATCTGCATCCTATTATATGAAGACATCTATTACATACCTGGTGGAGTGCATGATTCCTTTTTTGAATCTTTCCTCTGGAAAAGCTTGTAACATGCACTGTCTGTGTGACTGAAATCTCATACAGACCTGTTCCCAGCACCAGTTGCTTGCCTTTTGAAGGCAATGCTGATTAGCAGTTAATTGCCTCTGCACCAATCAGTGGCTCAGAATAGCTAATTTCAGCCAAAGCAGCTGATTTGCAGTATCAATAGCCAATGACATGCCACCACAGTGCAATATATAAGGTCTTCATGTAGGCGTTGGCCCTTTTCTTACTGTTTGAGATGGACATTACTGAGGTGTGGAGACTACAGCATCACAGAGGATAGGTACAATTACTGTCCACTTTAGAGATTTGTGAAGTATGTGTACAGTTTTGCCTCATATGATTGGTCAGTGTCCCATCACATTGTGGTCATCTGGCAACTCACTGGCAAACATTGTGGGTTGATGTCAGTAAGGGAAGAGAGACATGTGAGTGTCACACTTCATATCTGTCAGAATGTGCATGCTAATGCAGTAGCTGTTATTCTATCAGCCTATCATTGTAGGGGCAAAATGTTGAACACGTCCCATACCTCTCAACTGTACAGATTTTTGCAGAATGTCCAGATTTGTGCTTCATATTTTTGTCCAGCTTTTCATAAAACTGTGGTTTTCTGTCAAATTAATGGCAAATTATTACAGATTGAAGTTAAAAAATAATGACAGACATTTCAGTTTCAGACATCATGCCATTCAAAAAAATTCATGCTAATGTAAAACCTGCTATTCTGTCAACTCTCTAAGTTTGTAAGAGAAATATTTAAACATTGTCCCTATTTCTGGGTCTTTGTTTCACCTTTATTTATGGCTTTGTTCAGATTTCTAGCTCTAAGAGGTTGAGAGGCATGACATGTCCCTATCTCTGCCACCCCCCTTAAAGTATGGCTGTGTCCAGATCCCTTACTCTAGGAGGTTGGGAGGTATGGTAGGTCTGTAGCAGCTACCTTTACATACAGGTGTGTATGCTACAGGCTGCAGCTGCTGCTGCGGCCTACAACACATGGAGGGGTTGTTAACACTTTGTTGGACAGCAAGCTGTATGTATAACTGTGGCAGCTGTGTCAGGGCTGTGTTTATGGCAGAGCCAGGGTAAGGGTATTCTATACAGTCCAATAGGTGCATGTGTATAAGGTATGTCTGTTATGCCACAGTGAAAATAACAGCATGGTAGGCAACATATAGTAGGTGATATGGATATGTGCATTGTGTGCCTGCCTGCAGGCCTTTATCTTGCCAAATTGGGTAGCAGTTAAGTAACAGTAAACTGTGGGGATTCAGACTGCAAGACACAGTCATTACTTGCTGGCTGCACAATAATGTAATTGGAGTATATCAGAACATTGAAATTGAATCCAGGACTGTGTGTGGCAAAATGCACTGCATGCAAGGCATTTAACAGACTGAGCTATTGAGACACTGTAAAAGCATGATTATTTGCAAGATAAATGTGCATATATATGGGCTGTGAGAAACATTTCTACAACCATGAGTATGTGCGTGGCTTTATATGGTTGTATTTCTGCACCAGGGTCCCAGTTGTACATGTACTTTGCCATAGCTGCCTTAGCAAATGTCTTTCCACAAGTTGCTGATACAAGGGCACATATACCTGCAATCACAGGCCTCATGTACATCCATTGGTATATCTTTGACTTTCCACTGGTGTATTATTGCACCAGGGTCGAAGTTACACGCCTATATTTCCCATTCCTTTTATATATCATGTACAAGGTTAATGACAGTAGGTAGCAGTCTGTATGTATTGCTGGAAACATCTGTGTAACCTAAAACCTGTGTAGCATTGTGGGTTAATGCAATGTGCTGTAGTTGAGAGGGGCCTGGTTTGAGACTTAGAAAAGGTGCTTATTTTGTACATGAGAGTAACACTGTCATAGACACATATAGACAGAGCTCTTTAAAGCTCATTTAAGCTCATTTAAGTGAGCTAAGCGAAGTGGCGCAGTGCGCCACGATGAGCAATCCCACACCAAACAAAATAAAGAAAAGAAAAAAGGGGAGATAGGAAAGTGGTGAAATGGGGGTAAGCAGGGGAAAAACATAGTGAACAGCAGGTAGGGATGTGCAACAGGCATGGAGGAAAGAACCATAACTATCCATTTCTTGTATAGCAACAGCTGTGCATTTTGACAGATTTTGTAGTTGAATTTGGACTCTTAAATCCCAGAGATAGGGGTGAGGACAACATAAATGTGTTGTCAAGCCAATTGGACAACATTAGTTGTGTCCAGTGGACATGTGTGCAAAATGGAGAGCTATGTATGGGGTGATTTTTTTTTGTGGGACAGGTGCCCAGTTTTTTTTTTTTTTTATAATGACAGAGTGGAATGTTGGGGTAGGGGCATAGGTATGTGTGAGGAGGTCAGTTGGATAGGAGAGGATGCAGTAGCATTCAGACAAGACAGCAGACATGGGCAATGTGTGTGACACAGGACGGGGTAAACACCTTGGATGGGGAGGGTGTTGTGGAATCGGAGATGCATCTATCACCAGACGGCAACAGTGTGACTGAGGTCCCCACCCATGGGTAGTCGACACTGCTTCTTCATTGCTCTGAAGGTGGCTGTACTGGAGGCTGGGTGCCAGGGCCAGCCTGCCCCACCAGGTTTTCTAGTGTGCCCTCAGTCTGGCGCAGGCAATGTTCATAGTTCCTATGAATGATCCTGTGACCCATAGCTGGTAGTTGCTGTTGGGTGACTACCACACATCCGCATACCTCCTAATCTCTTAATGCAAGAAATCTGGACAAAGCCCAACAAAATGTGGGGACAAAGGCCCAAACATAGTGACATATTTTAAATACTGCTCTTATAAACTTAGAAAGTTGTTAGAGTAATAGGGTCTGTTTAAACATACATTACTAAAATATTTGAAGTCTGAAACTCAAATGTCTGTCATGATTTAGTGACTTCAATCCTCAGATCATCCCAGTCATTTGCCAAAAAAACACACATTTTATGAGGAACAGAAAAAAAATATGAGCCAAAAATCTGGATATTCTGCGAAAATCTGGACAGTTGAGAAGTATGCACCTCCGCCATCACTCCCAGAGAAGGCCGGGCCATGTCCCCTGAGGCAGTTCACCCATTGCCACAGATGTTGCAGGAGCAGTGGAGGTGTCACCATTGGCATGGGTCCCAGACATGGTAGGATCCGGTGCCACAGCCAGTTGAGGTAGGGTAGGCGGATCACAGGGAACCAGCCTATCCTGATATGCTGTGGTGATGGAGGTATAGCAATAAGTATAGGTTAGTTATGAACAAAACATATTGTTAGTAATAACAGCATGCCAGAACAGTGGATATAACCCAAGTACATAACAATGCATATTGCGTGAAACACAACAATAAACAACAAAACAGTCAGTATAATAACATCATGCCAGTAGCAGTTACGGCGTAAGGCCAACAACATAGGTAATTCAACAAGCTATGTTAATATGCAACCATTATAATACATAAAAATAATAAACACAGGCCCAAAATACAGTTTACTGTAACAACATATGTTAATAGTGAACCATAACCAATGAATAACAATAATAAATAAATGAAGATAAGGGGTGGGGAGACAGAGAGAAAAACAGGGCATTAGTACTATTACTGGATATATACTTGACAACAGTACTACTATACACTCTGCAGGTCTGTCCTTTCTTTATTTGTACAAGTCCCCTGTAGCTGCTGTAGCACATACATACCCCTCAAGCTATCCGCATGGGACAATATGGGCCAAGCAGTAACAACTGTGGGTACACAACTCCACAGAACATGTACACATCAGGTAGACCTATATAACTACCAAGGTATACTGTGGGCTGATGTATTGATACTCTGCTATTTAGGTAATCATGTCAATGATAAACCTGTGACAGAGGCATTATACACTACTAATTATATTATGTGACAGTGTGACACTTGAGAGACATGTATGTGTACAGTACAGAAACTAAACAACTATCATGCCTTGCTTGACAGGCATGGGGATAAAACCCAATAACAGTAACTGCAGAGGACACCTGCATGGCATGTATGAATTGGCTGCAGCAATATTTTTACAGACACCCCAGGCATACAGCCATACAGAGAATACACATGTTATGTATTTCACTTTATTGTATTATTATAATATTTATTTCTTTATTTTATGCTGTATTTTCATGTTCAGTCTGTGATATCTAAACACACAATTATTTATTGATAATATGGGCTACCTCACCCATTTACCTGTAGTTCCTAGGAAATAGAAGTTGTAAGTATTATGTAGTGAAACCTAGCACTGGATTCGAACCCTGCTCTGTGTGTGCCAAAATGTACTTTATACAGTGCATTTAACAAACTGAGATACTTAGTCACTGCTGATTATTTATTGACTGCTATTTGCCTACAGCTTACCCAGAAACAAAATATGACCTGGCAGTACTACTACAGTTTTATACTAGCCTGCAGTGACAGTAGAATACACATGCATGAAGTACAAGCATGACAGAGATAGTAGGTAACCTATACATTACCATATAGACTGCAGTTGTACACAATAAATTATTATTGGGTTCTAATATCTGGGGAGTCACCAAACAATATCAGATCATGGACTGGGCTACCTCCCCCATATACCTTGCTTACCTGCTGTTTGTGGATGGCAGAGCATTAAGTGCACAGTAGTGGCCTAGAATCAATCTTGACCAGAAAGAGAAGTTGTGAGCATTATGTAGCTCTGAATCCACAGTTATTGCACAACAGACTTTATTGGCTATACCTTCAGGCAGGTGCTGGTATTGTTCAATGTTGTTATTACACAATAGTTGTCAAAATTCATTTCTTGTAAAACAGTTCTACTAACACACTTATTGCATAACAGACTTTACTGGAAATACCTTCATGCAGTTCCTGGAACAGTTTTGAGTTTTTATTGCACAACAGTTGTGATTAGGCAGGTGTTGCAATACAGCTGTAATTCCAGACTTATTGCACTAGACACTTTATTTTAAATACTTTCTTACAGTTAATGCTTTACTCTTCCCTGCTTATTGCACTACAGTTACAAGTATTCACTTATTGCAGTACAGCTCTCAGTCCACATTCATTGCAATACAATATTTACTGTATATACCTAATTGCAGTTAATGATTTACTCTTTCTTGCTTATTTGACTATAGTTAGCATAATGCAGTTAATGATTTACTCTTTCTTGCTTATTTTACTATAGTTAGCATAATACATCTGTACTCTCCACACTCATGGCACAATTTGGCCAAGTGCCTGGCATGTGCCTCAAGGTTGTGAGCCCTCTCCTCTGCAGCTGTTGGAAGAGAAGAACACCATTATGCATACCAGTTTAGCAGACATTCAAATTAGATATTAGTGGTACACAGGTAAAAGTATGTACATACATGTGGGACATCCCCTGCCCAAAATTCTTGGACCCAGGTGTCCAAGAAATCCCCCTTACATCTCTTCAGGTCACTGTAGTGGTGATGACACTGCTCACCTGTGCAGGGGATACCGGGTGCACTGGTGAGGTCCCTTGCCAGCCATTTCCAGGCCTCCACTTTGTACTCTGAGCCCTGATAACCTCCCTGCAGAAGCCAGCCTTCATTTTTTTTACAAAGAGTCTGATCATGACACTGGATTCCAGGATGCTCCAACACTGTGCCCAAAAGCGCAAACCCTCACCAACACCTGCCATAGTATCCTTCAGACACAGAACACCAACAGATTATGCTGTATCCCTGCCTATTGGGCTTAATATTGCCTGTTTTCCCACCCCTACACACCATTGGGCAATATTTAAAAATAAAGTGTGTCACTTAGCAGAGCGCAAACCACCTAAGCTGAGCAGTATGAAAACCCAAAGATCCGTATGCCTAGCAGTGCTGGGCGGTGCACAAACCAGCAAAGCAGAGCCGAGCAGTGTATAAACATTTTCAGCAGTTGTTGTGTTTGTGTGGTGCTTAGCAGGTCTTAGCAGAGCTTAGCAGAGCACAGTAGGTCAGAATTTCAAAATAATTTGCAAAATTGCTATTTCAAAAATATATGCTTATTTTCCCTTACACGTATTCAAACCCTGCACCTACTGCTCATGAGGTCATAACTCAACCCATTTGGCTACATGGATAAATACCTTTACATATACCTCTGAGTTACTTTTAAGCACTGCTAAGCACCGCGCCACGCTGAGCAAACTTGCTGAGATACACTTAAACCTGACATTTAAGTAAATAATTAAATGCATCTGGTTTCTAGTTTTAGATGTCTGGCAGATGTCTTGCCAATGCTTAGCATTGCTGCACTCTAGGCAGCACCACACAAACATGTTTTTTAAATTAAAAAATATATATATTGATATTCTGCAGACACAGTTAACACTACACTCCCTACATTGATCCAATAGCTGTGTTCCTCATCTCTCTCTCAGCAATGCACCATGTTTAATATGCATGGCTTGCTCTACACTATGCCTACATGGATTTTATTAAATCCTGGTGTCTGTCTTTTTGCAGAAATGGGCTGGTACAGTAATGGAAGTCCATATTTAGTGAGACATTTTAAAACCACAAAGAAGTACTTATGGTACTATTTTAATAATTTCTCAGTTTATTGTCAGTTATGCATCTTATTATTCCTTACACTATTTTTGATCCTCCTCAAAATGCTATTTGAACAAGAAATGGTGCATTTTTACAACTCCAAATGAGGAAGCCTTAGAGCAGTGCATACACAAATATCACCTTGTATCCACATTAGCACTGAATCTACTTATGGTTTACACTGCTGCTCATATAGAAAACATGATGCATTACCTGAAATGTATTAGCATTGTATATAAATGCTTTTTGTTGAACTCTAATATTGTATTCAGAGATGTTGCTAGGTTGTGTGTCCTAGGTACTTCCCCTTATTTAGCACCTCCCAGTTTGAAGAAAAAGTCCTCTCATACTTAAAGACCATAAAATGCCCCCTCTTGAAATAGAAAATAAATAAATAAAAGGTCTTCAGCTAAGTAAAGTGCCATTGAGGTATGCCCAGGATACACAGAATGACTCTTCTCTCATAATAGTTCTTACTCATGGCTAAATAATCAAGCAAAGAGTTTAAAACTTTTAACCAGAAGTTAGGCTGCATCTGGCCCTGGTGTTTTCCAATTAGAGGCTTTTCTTAACTTTGTTTCAATCTCTCTGGCTGTTACTTCATCCCATTTCATATCCTGTACCTTTAAACTTGGTTTAATATTGAAATATCAAATGGCATTCATGTGAACTGGAAATTGTCAAAAGGCTAATTTCCAATTCATGGAACGTTGAACCGAAAATAGTCTGCTCCACAACAGCGAATGCTAGTATGCATTCGATGTTGTGAGGTTGACATTCTATCTGGAGATCACGATACAGTGGAGATAGGGAAATGTACCCATTTCCTCACTGTAGTGTGATATTGGAGTCTGTACATATAGTTTGCAGGGGTTGTGGGGAGACAGCTCCCCACATGGGGGGGTGCAGGGGGACTTGCCCCCTCCAAAAGCCTACTTGGAAGTGACTGGAAGGCAAAGTCCACTGCGTAATGTTGACTTTGTCAAATGGGACAAGTCGACATTACCAGTTTCGTTATTGTTGCCTGTCTGATGTTTTTATTTTCAGTATTTTTTTTTTTCAGTGACGTGACCACTCAATAGCATTCATTTCACGATTTCAAAAGTAAACCTTTAAACTTCTTATTCTTTCTGTTTCTTCTTCTGTCCATTTAGCATCTTTGTTATGTTCCACAGGATCTTCATAAATACTTCTCCAAAATGTATTAATTTCTTCTTTTTTGGTCGTCTTTCAATTCCTTTTACCTTGTTTCCCAATTCTCTACAAAACTTTTATGGGTCAGCAATAAATTGCTTATTTTGTACTTTTCCTTTATTTTTATTTGTGTATATTCTAAGTTTTTTTGTCTGTGCTGATATTTTTAGTTTATTATTTGTGATAGTGCATGATAAATCCTGATCCGTTATAATACTGAACATTGCTTTTATCATGTTTATCTTTCTGAGTATTTTTGTTGATCTATTCCTTTATCTATACTCTTCTAACAGTGACACTTCTTGTCTTAATTGCTTTATAGTTTTCTCTATCCGATACTTCCATGAAGGTATTCAATTTCTTCCCTTCCTTTCTCTTACTACCCTCTGTTCTTGTGGTAGAATTTTATCTGCTATCAATTTAGCTGCACAATAATATATCCTGTTTACTTCTATTATATCGCATGGCTCTCTATGGACAGTCCTAATTACTGTGTTCATTTGTTTTATCTAACTTCTAACTTTTGGGGTTTTATTGACTGTCTATTTCTTTCATTGATCTTAATATATCTATCTAGCTTTATTAAATCAAGCAACTCTTCTCTTTGTTCATTTTCTTCTAAACTGTGGGCACATTTTTGATCTCCATTTCATCCGGGCATTCTATAGAAAGTTCTATAGCATCTTTCTGTGGCACATTCTCTTCAATGTCATCCTGTGTCATCCGTTGCTCTGTCATATGGGAACTCACTGGCCTATCACTCCTCAACATTGACTGCATCAGAGTTGCCACAGTTTCCTATTTCTTCTCTTGCTGTACAGCTTCAAGTGAGCTTTTATAATGGTGTCCTGTGAAAGGCTCCAAAATATAGTCATATGGCAGCTGACCTGTTGCTTCCCATTACACTGGTTTCTCCTTAATTTGGATGTCCATTGCTCAATCCTGCTGTGATGTTTTCTGGGTTAGATTTTCTACACTAAATCCTTCAATTCCCAGGTACTCCATAACCTCAGTTTCTATTTCTTTAACTTCTCCATTACTGATCTTCCTTTCTACTTTTCTTCTTTGTCTTCTTATTTTTTTGAATTACAAAGTTTTCCATATCTAGATTCTTTTGCCTCTAGCTCTCTTCAGATATCTTTGGTGCTGCTCTTTTTGTATTGGTTAATTTTGCTTTCTCCTTTGCATAAATATTACACCATATTAAATCTCTTTTTCTTTCCCATGTCCATATTAATTCTTCAGATGTTTCCTGATCTTCCTGTTTCTCCTTACTTTGGGGAATCATTCCATCATGCTGTGATGTAACCTGTGTTAGACCTTCTACACCAAATCCTTCACTTCACAGGCATTTTATAACTTCACCTGCTATTTTTTTTAACTTCTACCATACTGATCTTCTTTTCTACACTCCTCCTTTGTGATATTATTTTTTTTATTGTGAAATTTTCCATATCTGGGTGCTTTTGCCTGTATTTCTCTTTGAACGTCTTTCGGGCTGCCTTTTTTATTGAATAATTTGGCTTTCGACTTTGCATAGATATTGCACCATACAAATCTCTCTTTCTTTCCCATGTCCATATTTCTTTTTTATACTTTTCAAAGATCTCTAGGTTTTGTTGTTTATATTTTCATACTTCCTCAGATGCTTCTTTTTCCAAACAAATCAAAGTTTCTTGGTCTATATAATGTTTTTCGCAAATCTGTTGTATTAATGAACACAAATTTTTATTTGAAGTTTCCAACAGTTTTTCTTGTAGAAGTATTTTTCTTTCCTCTAATTTCTCTCTTAATCTTTTTGTATATATTGCGTCTGGAAATTCTGGGCTTTTTGCATAATAGTAACAATACATCATTTCTTTCTTATTCTCAATAGTTCACTCCATCACCTTTACGGCACTTCTTTGGACTATCAGTTTTTGTGATTTTTGTGGACTGCTACTTCCTTCTACAACAGGGGGGGGGGGGCATCCTCCCACTGGGCCTGGCCTGTCACCATTTTAGGAATGTTTCTGTATTTTGAGGATTCTGCACTGTCATTTTTTTCCTATCCTTGCACCAGTGTGCCTACCATGATTGGACACTTTTATTGTGAGTCTTGTGCACCCAGCTATCTTTTTTAATTTTTGGCCTACTTCTGTCCCAGATATATGCTATATAAAAATACAGTCTATATATCAGTGTTGTCTTGGTGAGATTTTCTGAAAAATAGGGTCCACCTCATGAAGGCACTCACCAAGACTTGAGGATGAATTCAGTTTCAGTAATACTACTCCTCTCATTTGCTTGCTGACTTATAATCTCTCCATTTGGACCCATATGCCTGTTGGGATGATAATTTAGATGACTGATAAAGATACAATAACACTTGTAGATGAAAAATAAATGTTACCCCCAGTATCTTGGCCACATTCGTCAGCATCTATAAATGCTATTTTGTATTTCTTCTGAAAAATGACCATAGCTTTATTTGGATATGGTCACTTCACAAAACTAAATAAATAACGAATATCAAGTTGTACATATTTGTACAAAGGTCTGAGCTTAGGTCTGCTTCCTTCATCAATTCTTTTAGATCTGGTCTAGTAAGCCAATGATACCAGTCATAATCATGGCTTTCTATATCAACTACCACAACAACAGCAAAGGCATTTCAGTGGCCCTGTTTCTATTTTGGAGTGATAGTCAGAGAAGATTTTTTTTTCATTTTTATTGAGTTAATGGATGCTTCAGTATTAAGAGAAGTAAAGTTACAAATAGTTAACAAATGTATCTTCAACATTTACGCAGTGTAAGTAGAACACAAGTTGACACCTGAACACTTCATATTCCCTCCAACCACTCTTCATGCTAGAGAAAGGGAAAAAAGAAAACATAATTAAAGTGAATATTTTCATCTCAGCATCCAGTTCATAGTTTGAATACTGATTAACTAAGTACCACCATTGTGAAGAAATGAGACTTCATCAGGTACAGAGAGTAAATTCCAAACTGAAAATATTATGGACAGTCAGTCCAGTTTCTTTCACTCAGGAGACATGCTAGGGGTTTTACGTGCCCATTCATATTCTGCTTACAAGAAAAGATGTAGGAGTGCAGTTCCTATTGCTGGGTCCTGTTTGTAATTCTGATGACCATTATTGTGACCTTTAGAACTGCAGTACTGTTGAATATTTTGAATGTTAGTAGCTCCACAGATATTGAACTCACCTTTGATATTGGGAAGATCAGAAGGTTGTTGTTTCTATACACAAACTGCGTGTCTGAATTTCTGTTTTAACTCTGTTATTGTAGTGCAGCATAATATGTGTTTTTGTGTGTGTGTGTGTGTGTGTGTGTGTGTGTGTGTGTGTGTGTGTGTGTGTGTGTGTGTGTGTGTGTGTGTGTGTGTGTGTGTGTGTGTGTGTGTGTGTGGGTGAGTGTGTGTGTGTGTGTGTGTGTGTGTGGAGGGGACACAGTTGTACTCCTGAGGTGCAATCCTTCAAATGAGCCTAAGTCTAGGTCCCATTGCCTAAGCTGGTGGTAGTCCTGGTAGATATAAAATATCACAAAGCATGTTTGCAAAGAGCAAAGGAATTGTCAGCTCTCCTAGCCAAATTTCCTTTGGTCAATATAAATACAACCTCCGGTCTCACCTGAAAATAGGTCATACTTATTGCTAATCAATAAACAATAACTACTTTACAAACTCCAAGGTACTGCAGCCTCAGTGATAGTGTATGTTATTAGCATGGGTATGGGGGATACAGTCTCCATATCAGAGAATGTGGGGAGGGGGGGTTGGCTTTGTATAAAAATGTTTCAAAACTGTAATAATGAGCTTCATAATTTGCTGTTTAAATGTTGAAATCAAACTTTATTTTAAACACTTGTGAGGCTCTTAATTATTACATCTTGCAATTTTGACAGGGAACCATATTGTTTTCCTATTACTAGACAGCTAAAACAGTTGCTGCAGCTAATCCTTCACCTATTCCTCCATCACAAGACATTTAAATTTAGCACCATGAGCCTCTCATTGCAGCTCAGCCCTTCCATCTCCTTTACCATTTGTTTTGCTCTGATTTGTACAGGTTTGTTAGCACTATATCCCCATCCTGCAACATCACTAAAACTGGATAAAATACTCCACATACAGTCTTGCCACAAAACTACAGTGTGGGAGCATTACAAGATTCAACATCCTATGAACTTACTTGCTGCTCTTTCACACTACATATTATTTATTTGAGGGCTAACAGTCACTTTAGAGCCTTTCTCTTTCTGTGTCTTCTCTAATTCTATTTCCCCTGTCATTTTTATACTTCATTAATTTTCTCCAATGTATCACTTTTCATTTTATTTATCTATTTGCTTAATAACTGGGTAATTGGATGTGTGACCTAATCAGAAGGTTAGTTTCAGCTATGGTCTTAGTCCAAAGGCCATTGCATATGAAAACATCATCAACAGTGGCTAGCAGCAAAACCAAGCTTTATCTGAAGGCTATTTCAAAGAGTTACTACATAAAAAGGAACATGCTTACTACAAGTAATGCAGTAAGAGCTGTAACAAGAGCGGGACAAATAGGATATCTGCCTAGGTGCAACATTTTATGTGGTGCAATTGGCACTGTAGTTGAGGTGCAGATCAGTCCCTGCAAGCAGTGCCAGCAATCTTTTAAGGAGCTGCTAATGTGAATCACAGCTGCTTAAATGGCAGTCAGTTAAATTTTGCGTATTTAGAACTGTTGCAAGGAGCTAGGATAGCTCTTTACTATTTGTGTAGCCTAAAGAAGATCTTACTGAAAGTGACCTGTAGTATGGACCTATCTTTGTGATAGTTTAACATAGGTGTGATTGCACACCCCGAACAGACAGCAGCCTGGCTAACAACAATAAAAACAATGCTCCTACTTAAGACTGAACCTGCAAGCTATCCTAAACAAATATGGATCAATAACTTGCCTTCTGATGATGTATAAACTATACATTGGAATTAATGCAGAGAGAGTTTGTAGTCATGTAAAAGAAAACTCAATTATGGCACTAGAACAAAAGGGCAATGAAAGAAAGTCATATGGAACAAAGGATCATCTGTTATTAAATAAAGTCATAGTGGAGAACTGCAAAAAGGGGAAGAATCTAAGTATGGCATGGACTGACTACAAAAACGCATTTGACAGTATCTAGCATTCATGGAAAAAAGAGTGCTTAAAATGTATAAGATGCACCCTACATTGATAAACTACATCACAGCGACCATGAAATAGTGGAAAACCACTTTGCAGTTAAGCCATGATAAAGGGCAAATTATTATTCCAGGGATAAAAATCCAAAGGGGGATATTCCATGGTGACTCTCTGTCACCGTTGCTCTATTGCCTTGCCCTTAACCCATTAAGCTGTCTGTTTAACAGATTAGGTCATGGCTATAGTATGGCTTCCAGAAAGCAACAAAGTGTAAAGACTTCTCATCTTCTCTTTGTCCATTATTTAGAACTGTATAGCTCATCAGATGAGGAGTTGAAAGCACAACTGCAAGTAGTCAAAACTTTTACAGATTATATAAGAATGTCATTTGGTCTTGATAAGTGTGCAAAAGCAACCTTTAAAGCAGGAAAACTGCAGCACCAG
Source organism: Protopterus annectens (assembly GCF_019279795.1). NCBI lineage: Eukaryota > Metazoa > Chordata > Ceratodontiformes > Protopteridae > Protopterus > Protopterus annectens. Next base: position 350,180,521 of record NC_056735.1, on the reverse strand, counting down.
GAAAACATCAGTTTGGGACAAGAATGTGATGTAAAAGAACTTGAGCAAGAGGGAGTGTATAAATATATAGGAACTGATGAAGGATCAACAATAAAACATGAACAAATGCGAATAAAACTTAGTAAGGAATATTTTAGAAGACTTAAATTAATCCTGAAAACAGTGTTGATATCTAGGAACAAAATTCAAGCTATAAACTAATTGCTCACCCTGTCCTAACTTACAGTTTTGGAGTGACTGACTGGCCCCAAAAGATGTTGGAAAGATTAGACAGGAAAAGGAGAAGGATGCTTTATGCTCATCAAATGATTTACAAAAATCAGCACATACCGAGATTATATATTCCCCATTGCAAAGGAGGTATGGGCATCCTTGAAATCGATTACGTGTATAGATGTGCAATCATGGGACTGCATACATATCTGCTGACCTCACAAGACCCAAACATAGTGAAAGTTTTGAAACATGAGGAGAATAAAGCTAAGATGACTTCCCTTCTTAGTCTAGCAGAAGCATATCGGCGTCAAACAGGAATGGAAATCAAACCAGAAGTAGATAAAAATCAGACAGCAACTGAATGTGCCAAAAAAAACAAAAAAAGAATATAAGGTGAAGGATCAAATGAGATGGTAAGAAATGTGGAAAAATCATAAGTGAAGTTGCAAGTACAGAAAACGCCTGGAAGAACCTCATGTTGATCATGATCAAATACATGAATGGTTAAGGAGAGGTGAATTCAAATCAAAAGATGAAAGGTTAATATTGGTGACCCAAGACAGTCTGCAACATACACATTGGTTTACATAGTCCATTGAACATTTGGGAGAAGCAGGCAAATGTAGGTTTTGTAAAACAGAATTGGAAACAGTCACACACCTTGTTGCTGGTTGTGATATACTAATGGCAGAAGAACTGTATACTGAAAGGCATAATAATGTGGCAAGACTGCTGCACTGGGGATTGTGCAAACATTACAATACTGAAGTAGCTGAAAAACACTGGAAAGAGCCTTAAAAAAACACTGGAAATATGAGCCACAAAGCATCAGAGAAAATGATGAAGTTTACATCACATGGGATCACCCATTACCAACAGTCAAAAGACAGATGTGAGAAAAACAGATACAGTGGTCCATGAAAAGAAGACAAAAGTAGCATTGATCATTGAAATTGCTAGACCCAGTAACTACAGTGTTTTGCGTACAGAGAGACACAAAGTCATAAAATATCAGGATTTGCAGGCAGAAATGTGAGCAATGTGGAAGAAAGATACCCAGACAGTTCTTATAAAAAAGAATCTACAGTCATATTTAGATATGTTACCAATACACGTAACTCCATACAAATTGCAGAAGGAGTTATTACTGTGCACATTGTGGGTGCTGTGAAGAGCACTTCTGGCTGACATCAAAGACTGACACCATACTCATTTCATGAACTTTAGTCATACTTTGACTTAGGAACGGGGTCCATTTTCATCATGGTATTTGAAACCCAAAAGATTTGGAGAAATTAAAAGGGAGAAAACTTCCGTTTAATGTCTCTTCCAGGAAAAAATGCCTGAAATATGTATCACCCCCTCTTATGCTATAATTCAATGTGAGTACTGAAACTTAGTCCAGCTGAATTCTCTGGGGATATAACCATACATCCCCAGCTTTTCTATTATCAGAGAGGAAAATGCAACCTGCTGAGAAAATGATACTGAGTATTCCATATCATGTACAGTGTTGGGCATTAAAATAAAGATTATTCATCTGTAAGGATATATACTAAGCCACACCTGTATACCAGGTCCATTTTGGAATACTGTTACTTTAATTCTTGCAGAGACTGCAAACTAGTCACATGTTTCTAGAGTACCAGGAGATAAATTAAAGGACAGCTATATCTTCAAGACAGCATTTCCTTACCGCAATTTGTAATTCTCCCTAGAGAATAATCTATCTACTGCAACATATAAAGTGTGACTTACCTGTTTCACAACTTATACAGCATTTTTGTTTTCTTCAACTTCCTTAGCACATACCATGTGAGTTTTGCATGAAACTTCATAATAATTTATTTTAGAATTTGTCTCTATAACTTGTACAATATGGACTAGAACACTTTAAGATTTTTGGTCTAACTTTCCTTTCTTTCTTGCCCACTAGGGTCATAAACCTATCATGACTGGGAATTCTCAGTCACAGCTGAGAAAACTACTGAGACTGGAATATCTGGAAACATGATACCTACGACTGACAGACACAACAGAGGAGATCCTGCATCCAATTCTTAGCCTTTGTAAAGCAATGTATGTGCTCTCTATAGATGAAGAAGAAATGGTTCATTACAGTTCACTTAAAAAAATCTCAAACAGCACAAACCAGAATGTCAATGGAAAAAGTTGCAACTTTCAGTCTAGATATTTTGAACGTAAGCAGCTAGTAATTCTCAGTAGTGCTATTCTTACTGAATGGATACAACAGCCTTAAGGAGAGGAATGGTCAAAATAATGTCATCTTCTGTAAATACAGAGTTCAATTCCTCATCATCATCAGATAAAAAAGAAACAATACTGAGAAAGTGTGCAGCCATCCCAAGAGAGGAGAAAATAAGAATCAAGGGATGAACAGTCCTAAAAGCAGTGGCAACGTATCCACAGAAAGCCAAAAAGTGTCCCATTAAAGCGAAACCAGTTACAACTGTTTATCATGTCTACATCTAATATGTCTGAGTCTCATTTACAAGATGATAGGATATGGACACTACCGACAAATCCATCTAAGGAGCCAACAACATCATTTTGGGTAAACCCTCTCCACACTACAGATATTTTCCCATGAAACCATGTGGGAAGAGTGGATCAAAGAAACACAAACACATCAAATGAAGAGTGACTCACCTTGAATGATCTTACTAAATGAGTTTTCTTTCTGTCTGGGCCAATATGCTTATTCCTCCACTCAGGAGTAGCACTCAAGACTTTCTTGAACCCTTCTTCAGTGATTGCTTTTCCCTGCTCATAAAAGTGAACACTGTTCTAACAGCTTGTATACTGGTTTTGTCAAATCTAATTTTTTGCTAGTCAGACTTTAGTCATTATATATTACAGTATAATTTAATTGCACAGAAGCATGGTTACCATTACTCATGAGTTTCTTTTCATGATTATTACTGTAATGATTGTGCTTACTGCCGTAACATCTCACCCCACCACTGCCGCCACTTCTGCTCTCTTACTTTGGGTATCCTAACTGAGATAAACATTTCTAGAGCACAGGTAGTAATGCAGTCAATACTTTTGATTTTGCCATCTTTTGTATAACTTTAGAATAACTCAAATATTACCATGTTATATTAGTAATAATTCTGTTGTTGTTCTTCATACCAACCAAAAAATATTTGTATGCATTCATTCCTAAGGGTTAGAGTTTACTAAAATTATAGAATTTGTACCAATAAGCTTGCAGTTGCCACATAAATTAATAAATTAAGAATAATTTGTAATGTTTTTCAGTGATCAAGAAAATTTCATAAGATGGCACTGATCTCATTCCATCTAGTGTACTCTACAGCTGTGTTCTTAGAAGGTTGTATGTATTCTGAACATTTCCAATGAATACCATTTTAAGTGATTAATATTGTTCTCATTACTGCCAGTATGAAACGGTAAGCACTCGCTGTGACAGTGCCGTGAATCATATTTTTCTGAGTGTTATGTTATGGCTTTTGTGTTATAATTTACTCAACTGTAGCCAATACAATTATGCAATAACTGTAGGGGTTATGGGCCTGATCCAATTCCAGAAAAGTTCTTTTAAGCAAAGCAACCCTCACCAGTTTTCTTTTTTCAATTATTTAATTGTATTGTATTTTGATCATGAATGCTTTCATGCTGAGTATCTGTGCAATGTTTCAAAGGACCTCTTCTTACATTATGTTGTATGAGTCAGGAAGTCATCATTTCATCATATAAAATTGAGCTATTACATTGGGACAAATTTGGGATACTGCTGTTTGCACTTATTTTGTCTGAAAAACTTCTGATTTGTGGTTATTATAAGCCAGTCTAATGTATACTGGAGTTTTAAATAATGTGATTGCACAACAACCACTGAAACCAAAACACCACTATCATCTGCAGAAAGACCATCAATACACAGGAAGCTTGCAAGTGCTCAGCAAGGAAAACAGATGGTTATAGGATATGTTCAGTCTTTTAAAAATACCCTGAAATGCTTTGGAATCAGCAGTCTGATTATGTTGCATATCAAGAACTCTGAATTAATTAAGAATAACTAACAACAGAATATGTACTTGTTGGTGATTAATCAGCAGCCATAGGGCTGTGAAACATGAGACAGAGCTAAGTGCTCTCAATGGATGTGGACGTTAAGTAATCCATATAAAGGCCACATTGGCGTTAGTTATTACATTCATAACTTGTTAAATTATGCCTAGATTGCTACACTGTTTTAGTCTAGTTTCACTAAAAAGGGTACCAAAGAAACTTCAAAACTAGTACTGCTTATTCATTGACTATGGCTATGAAAATATAATTTTAAAAACATATGGAAAACTGAATTATATTTCTTACTTCCCCTTTGGGAAATATTGCTGTTTACTGCATCTTGCTTTTTTAGTTTAGTTCTTAGCTGCGGTGCCTTCTGTACAAAGTCTGCACATCCTCCCTATATCCACATTTTTTCCAAGTGCTTGGGTTTCCTCCCATATCCCAAGGCAATGCAGTAAATTAATTGATATTCCTCCAAATCTGTGCATAGGTGTAAGCGTGTGTGTGTGTGTGTGTGTGTGTGTGTGTGTGTGTGTGTGTGTGTGTGTGTGTGTGTGTGTGTGTGTGTGTGTGTGTGTGTGTGTGTGTGTGTGTGTGTGTGTGCATCTTGTGAAGGACTGCAGCCCTATTCAGTATGCAAAATAATGTATAAATGCTAAAAATGCATCTGAAGAATTTTATACTGAGTTTGGTCTCTTCACAGTCCTACATCCAAAATCAAGAAAAGGAAGCATACCCAATTCTAGATCCTCCATAGAGCAGAGTAGACAGCTGGGCACAGATCTGATCTATTCCCTTTCCTTACTGCAGATTATTATTATTATTACTATTATTATTATTATAACTTATCCATACTAATCAAGTTGACAGAGATAATGCATTAATGTCTATGCTCATGAGACAAAGAATTCCTGACATTATTTCTAATAATGGTCTGCACTACAAAAGGCAGACATTCAGAAGATATGTGCATGAGTGAAAATTCAAACATATAACATCTACTTAAAACTTTCTATAGTCTAATGATCGTGTTCAGATAAACAATTCAAACAGTAAAGAATCCCACAAAAAAAGAATAAAAGAAGTATCCAAACTGTGAATACTCTTATGGGAAAAAAAAAGAGCAGAAGGAATGAGCACTGTCAGCTCACAATTTTGGAATATAAGAATGTGTCGTTACAATGAATCATCCTCTCCCCACCTCAATTGTTAATGAGTAGGAGGCTGAAAAGCAAATGAACTTTTTCAATTAAAATAATGATGCCTAAAAGTCAATACTAGGTAAAAGAAATGCTGGAATAACTCAGAGTACACAGATATACTGTTACAACAGGCACTGCAGGAGGCCATCAGGAAAAGTAAGAGTACAAAACCCATGGGAACTTTTGTAGCCTGAAGCTGATGTACTTGGTAAAGCAGCTGAATTAAGACCCTATGTTGTCTGTGCAGAAGACTGAAAGCTGTACAGAAGGAGTATAAGATGTTTATATAAGAAAAATACTTCAAAGCCAAGACAGTTAAACAACCAGACATGTTGCAACCAGTACTGCTGCAGAAAAACAGACCTGGTGAGAACTATGACAGCAAACAGTTACAGAGAGAGAGACTACTCAGTGTCTCCCTTTAAAGCTGTAGGCCTGAGACCACTTTCCTATTGCTTCTCAGTAAACTGGCATGGACCTACACACACACACACACACACACACACACACACACACACACACACACACACACACACACACACACACACACACACACACACACACACACACACACACACACACACACACACACACACACACACACATGGGATCCGTCAATCAGGGCCGGCCTTAGCTGAAATGGCGCCCTAGGCAAAATAGTACTCCAGCGCCCCTTAATCCCCACCCACAACAGCACCCCTTAAGCCCCACCCACACCATACTCCTGAAATACCCCTATAAGCCACATCCACATGAAGGTCGCTCCCCAAGAAAGCCACTCCAGTCATTTCCTTAAATTATTTAAATGCACTGGAAGAAGATACCTTGTAATATAGTTAAACTGCAAGTGAAGGAAAGTGGAATTTTTTTTAATAAGCCTGCTTTATCTGTTGCTCCTTCACACATTTTACTGTAAAAGTCATGTCCTCAGAAAATACAAGCCCATGTGCCTTCTTTCAAACAGATGCTCAAGTTAATCTTAACAGTTTAATTTACTATGGGTAGGCGAGCAAGCCTTACAGTTCACTGAAAGTAGAATAGCAACCTGGCACAATGCGAACAAAGCTGAAGACCTGGAACACAAATTCTGCACCAACGAAAACAGAAATATATAATTGTTTTTTATTGAAAATGAGCGCTTTCGGTAGAGAGCAATCTCCCCACCTTCATCAGACAACAACTTTATTTGAAAAACAACATCTTATATATCCATAGCTTCTTGTCAATTAATTAATTAACATGATTGCTACTGAATTAATTGGTTCAACCATAATTCAATCTGTTTTGCTAAAAGTTTTTTTGCAATGTAGACTTTAAAATCCTGTCACAAACAAATTAGAATAAAATAGAATAGAATAAAATGGTACGCAAAAACAATCAATAAATTAAGTTTTTAACATCTTTAAATAACTTTAACATATTTAAAATGCATGACAAATGTCATATAAAAAATACATGTATAATATATCTATAATGTATATATGTGTACTTTACTGTTTATGATGTTGTATAAAGAATAATCTAATGTGTTTTTAAACCTGTTGTTGTTTTGACTATTTTACTTATTATACAGGTTCATACTATACTATTTATACTATACTGTTTATAAAAATGAGTATTGTTAGGAAGGGGGAATGTGTTAATCCTAAAATATGAATGTGCACAACCCATTTCAAAATTGTTTTCTATATGCCTACGACCGTAAATGTTTCACAACTGGTAGTATCAAGAACAAAGGCAAAAAGGGAAACAAACGTGCAAGGGAATAAATGTTTGTGTAATTGAACATAATTGGTTGTTAGAATAAATAAATAAATAAATAAATAAACAACCACCCAAGCATTTTAAACATTTTAAAAACCTTTTAGAACATTTTTAAAAAGCATAAGGTGTAAAATGTAACCACTATAAGTTGATACCTACTCCATACTGTTCTAATAAATCCAATAAAAGTTAGACAACAAGGCCCGTCCAATATCTAACTATTCATAAAAAGCGTAATAATGTCTACAAATGCATGAATGAAAATAATAATCATAAATCATTTACATATTAATGTAACTAGTTCAAATATGCCAATGCCATATATTAACCGGCAAACATGAATCTCTTGTTATAATAAACACCATATATTCATGATATTATAAAATGAATAAATAACTAACCTGAGAAAAAGAAAATATACACATACTATTTTACCTAAATGTGATCTAGAACTTTATAATTACTGTTTAAAAATGAAATATTTAAAATTAAATTAGAATTGAATGTTCACGATTAAAGAGAAATGTGATTCTGACTGCCCCCATCCTATCTCTTGAGGGCTTTTAGTTTCAATATGCATTTGATGGACACTACCTCGTTGAGCCCTGGAAAAGTGTATTACTATTGTTTTTAATACACTGCATATTTCTCAAGTCTGCGGTGAGACATCTAGGGAGACACACTTTTATATTTACTTTGATTAGGCACTGTACAAAACTTCTACACTGGCTGCAGTCACTCCAGTAACAGGATTTTTTTTAAAATAGATCAAAACTGCAAGGCTTAAAACTACCAATATTACAAAACGTAACCATGCCTTCTCAATATTTTTGAACTGCATGCACCTCCCCACACATTCGTGGTAGCATGCTTTCTGTATAAACGACAATAGAAGACTGCAGTGCAACAGAACAACTGCAAAACAGGGCAGCACACAAAAAATCATTACTACTTCTATAAACCAGTCAAATAAATTAAACTTCTATTATTTTCATTCATGCTAAATGTCAGCATCTGAAGTGCCAACATGTAATGCAATTGCATTAAAATATCCCATTCCAATACACAGGAGCTACATATTGGCTTAGCCTTATAGGTCAACGGGCTGGCAAAAAGGGGTTTCTGGAAAACAGCAGTCAGGAAAGGTAACAGGCTTAACCAGATACACGTATAGATTTCATCCCTGTCAGATATTAAATCTTAATCAGGCCAGAAATCTCAAGAGTCTGATCCTTGGAAAGAAGACACTTTCCCCTTTGGAAAAATTAATATGGCATTAAGAGTTCACATAACCCAAGGATGACATTATAGACTAAAGACAGGGAGTTTTCTAAAGTATACATTAATAATTGTCTCTAAATTGAGAACTAAATTGAATTAAAAATTGTCTCTTTAGATTGACTCTAAAGACAATCATAAGGCCTTCTTTAGCTATGTTAGAAACCTAGGAGGAAACTCCCAGATATGCTCAGAATTAGTTCAAAATGATGTGAAAATTACTGAACCTACACACATTGCTAACATACTGGCTGACAGGTTCAGTGCAAACTTCTCCCCCCCTCCCCCCCAAAAGGAGAGATATCTATTCCAGAGGATTGTAGCCCCCCAAACATCTCCAACGCCCAGGTGAGAACTGCCCTCACTAAGGCAAAAAACACAGCATCCATGGGACCGGATGGTGTCCCCGGATGTGTGCTTCATGAACTCAACGAGGAATTAAACCCACAGTTAGGACAGCTGTTTAATCTTAGCCTCACCTCAGGATACGTACCCAAGGAGTGGCGCACGGCGACTGTGGTCCCACTTCATAAGGGCGGTGCCTCCACAGACCCTGGAAATTACCGCCCCATTAGCTTGACAAGCCTTATCTGCAAAGCCATGGAGAGGATCATAATGGAACTCATAAATACAGACATAGGAAACTTGCAGACTTTGGATCCAACCCAGTTTGGCTTTGTCAAAGGCAGATCCTGCCTCTTAAACTTGGTTGACTTTTCGAGACAGTCACCAAGGCCATTGATGAGGGAAAGGCAGTCCATACAGCCTACCTCGACCTGGCAAAGGCCTTCGACACAATACCCCACTCAGGTATCATCGAAAAACTCATCAGCTTGAATGTAAACCCATACATCACAAGATGGGTTGCAAACTGGCTAAGCGACAGAACCCACAGGGTCAGAGTTGCTGGAGCCATGTCAGACTCAAAGCCTGTCACAAGTGGTGTCCCACAGGGCTCAGTCCTGGGTCCACTCTTGTTCGGCATCTACTTTTCTGAAGTACAAGCAAACACAGGAGGGTTATGGCTGACAAAGTTTGCAGATGACTGCAAACTGGGCGCCATAGTCGAAAACACATCTGACACAGATATCCTCCAGTAGGGCCTCACAGAAGCGGATAACTGGTGCCAGAGCCATGGCCTGAAGTTAAACGCCAAAAAATGCATAGTCATACCCTTCGGGAAAAACAAGGTTACCCCTAGCTACCATATAGGTGACAATCCACTGAGCACAGAAAAAGTCATCAGGGATCTGGGGACCCAAGTTGACAGTAGTCTTCGCTTGACACTCATGTTGCTAAAGTAGTTAGGAAAACCTTCTATATCGCCCACCTGATCATGAAGGGATTCACATCTAGCTTACGGGAGGTCATCGTCCTCCTGTACTCATCACTCATTAGCTCTATGATTGAGTACAATGCCCGTTCGAATGTATCTGACCAGACACCTGATGCAGCTTGAAAGGCCCCAAAAGTTCCTCACCAAAAGGATAAAGGGTCTCAAAAATATGTCTTATGCTGCCCGACTGAAAGAACTCCAGCTTTATTCAGTCTCATACCGCTTGCTCAGAGGTGACCAGTGCCTGACATATAAGGCCATGTCAAACCCAGATTTGATGAATATGCTTCACCTCAAAAATCTAGATCCCTCAGAACCACAAGGCGGAGACTTAAACCTTGACACGGTTATAAATAGAACGTGCTGGAGGGACAGATTCATCACCCAGAGACTCCCTATGCTGTGGAACAAAATCCCGGTACATGTGAGGCAGAGCACCTCGCTGGCCTTGTTCAAGAGGAATCTTGACCAATGGATGGGAGATCGCAGATATACCCCAGGGATTACTTCAGTGTCACTGCTTGACAGAGGCACAGAAAAATGATAGGCATAGTTTTTATTCAAACTAAAGGGGTGGCGAAAGCCACATAACTATGGGCTAGGCTTATAAATGCCCTTGGGCAGATAGCCTAGTATGAATCTATGAACCTATGAACCTATGAACCTATAAGGGACTTTGGTTCAGAGGCTGACAAAGGAAATATAACAGCAATGAACAGTTTTTTTTTATAACCGATTACTAGGGCTAATAAAGAAAGCATGAATAAGTGAGGTTATAATTAATCAGCAAGTTTAGTATATTTTGTACCTGGAAGATAGTGATTTAAACATGAATTAAAGACACTCTCCAGAGATTTACGCAAATGTACAGAAGAGTCTTAATAGAAAGAAGTGCCTACCTACACACCGACACATAGTGAATAACACATATGTCAGAGTGATTTGGTTTACTCTCAGGTTGTGTCGTACACAACATATACACACGTATAAAAAGAACTAAGATACGAGTCGTATCTGTACTGTGAACACCTTCAATTCCTGCCATCTGTGCCCTAATATATATATATATCTATCTATATATATATATATATATATATATATATATATATATATATATATATATATATATATATATATATATAAACAGAATTACACACGCATACAAACACTTACCTTTTTTCTAAAGCAAACTGCCACGTGGATTTAACCCCCGACCCGACGTCACGGAACTGCTATCTTAAAATTTGCGCGCGACTGAAAATTGCATTTACTTCCAAGCTTGCATAAGCACGCATGATTCTCACCACAGGAGAAGACGCTAATAGGGCAATCGACCTGCTGCAGCTGTAAAAGTGGGAGGGCGCTCACCCCCCATGGTTCCGACGCCCTTGTATTTTTTTTAATTGGTTTAGTTAGTGCATTCTTTCTTCCCGCCACTTGCTGCAGGCACTGGGAAGAAAGAATGCACTAATTAAACTAAACAAATAAATAAGCCAAAATTGCGCCCTTTAAAAGGCCGGCCTGTACGGCACCCTAGGCGGTCGCCTAGTTCGCCTATGCCTAAGGCCGGCCCTGCCGTCAATGTATTCAAAGTTTCACTACTTCGAAACCCACTTCACCGAGTCCACTTGTTCGAAGTAGTGAAACTTCGAACATTGACTTCGGCAGCCACACTACAGTGCAGAATGGGAATATTCCCTTTTCCCCACTGTAGTGCGATTTTGGAGTTGGTATATTTAAGTAGGGGGTGTGGGGGTGCAGGGGGGCTTGCCCCCCTGCAAAAACATGTTTTAGTGTACGCATATGTGTGTGTGTATATATATACATATATATATATATATATATATATATATATGTGTGTGTGTGTGTGTGTGTGTGTGTGTGTGTGTGTGTGTGTGTGTGTGTGTGTGTGTGTGTGTGTGTGTGTGTGTGTGTGTGTGTGTGTATATGTCATCATCATCATTAACAACCCCCTTTTTCCCATTTCTACATGGGGTCGGGGTGTTGTGTTAACTATCATCATCTCTTTTGATTCAATACTACACTCCTGCCTTCTTTGACACTCATGCCTGAACGTCACAGGTCTTCTCTCACACAATCCATCCACCTCTCTGCTGGATACCCTTGTTTCCTCTTACCTTTTTCTTGTCTGTCCCAAATCTTCTTCACCAGATTGTCTTCTGCTTTTCTGCACATTTGCCTGAACCAACATAATCCGTTCAGTATGTATGCATATGTGTGTGTGTGTGTGTGTGTGTGTGTGTGTGTGTGTGTGTGTGTGTGTGTGTGTGTGTATCACCATCATCATCATCAACCTGCTTTGTTTTGCACTGGTACATGGGATTGAAGTGCTGTGTTAACTGTCAATACCTGTTTTGATTCAGTGATACTGTCCTACCTTCTTTGATAGTTAAGCCTCACTGTTGTGCAATCTACCCATATATAGGCTCAGATGTGTAACTAGGATGGGGTAAAGAAGACAGCTGCCCTGCTAGGGTGGGATGAAGGGGGAAGACACCCTGGGTGCTAGGTGTTAGGGCATGTCATTGGCAGTTGCTGATGGGGATTTATTACAGTAATATCATTCAGAAATAAATACCAGTACTTTAACTGCTGCTAGCACTGAAGCAATCAATGGATGGTATTGCAACATTTGTATTATCTCCCTCTCACTGTTTTGCCTCCAGATACAGTTTCTTTGTGCCACTTGCTGAGTCCGTTTCCAGAAGCTGATAGAGTTTCTCCAACCCTTTGTTCTTTACCTTTTTTCTGCTCCACTAGCCTTTGTTAGGAAGCCAGTACACCTTTGCCTGGTCTGTTTTCTTATCCTCTAATTCTTCCTGCACACCTTTCTTTTGATAACTTCTTGGACTTTTGCATTACACAATTAGCTTTCTTTTTGTGTCTTATTTTGGACCACATGCAGATCTGTTGCTCCATTTTTACACACACTGTTTAGAGATGCTGTTATTCCTCCTCTGCTCCATCTATTTCCTCTTCTTCCTGAGGTGCTAGAGTCAAGTGCATTTTTTTTTGTTCTCTATATGGATAGATCTGGAAACAAACATACATGCTCTCTTTCTGAAACACATGGGTATGTATACACGCACACACACACACACACACACACACACACACATATGTATATATATATATATATATATATATATAGAGAGAGAGAGAGAGAGACAGCGAGAGAGAGAGAGAAGGAAACATGTAGCTATATGGGTGTCACTGATGTGGAATGGTGCAATCATCGCTCTGAAAAAATTGAAAATCAGCTGAATGAACATTGCCATCTTTGTTTTATTGCAAGATCATAAACAGAGGGGAATTGGGCAGTTTGACCTTTCCCCACTGTAGAGTGATCTTGGAATTGGTATAGTGAATTAGCAGGGGGTATGGGGGTACAGGGGGGCTTGCCTCCCTGCAAAAAAAAGACTTTTTTTTTTTTATTTTTACTAAGTTTTGTCCATCTTGTTAATGTCGATTATAAGAGTATAAGTGTGATATACTTACAAATAAAGATATAGATAGTCTCCCTATGTAGTTTCAGTGCAATTAAGTGACTGTGAACTGTTTCTTAGTTACATTGTCTTCATACCATTTCAACCACATTATGCATTCTGTTTGCAATTCAGTCCACACTGTGTCTTAATCACTGGCTCAGCTATAAAGTTTTCATTTATAGAGAGACATTCCTTTCCTTCCTTCAATTTAACAACATATTTGTCATACATTTTCCACATAACTTTCTTTTTTTCTTCTTGTAGCACATTCAGAAAAGCTTTATTCTTTTGTATTTGTATTTGTATTCCATTACTACAATATTTAGATTAAATGCACTTGGGTCACTAGTATTACTCTCTAGCACTTGTTTCTTCATGATTCTTTTTGAGCTTCCCACTGATCAGTGTCAGCTGTTTACTTTCATTTACATTTTACATGTATTTTGTTGTAGACACTGGGCTATTTCACTGTTGTGAGTATGGATCTGTGCACAGTTCTTTACTCTTTTTCTGGTATCTCAAAGTGATGCTTTTTATTGTCTTATTTTTAGGTTCATAGGTTCATAGGTAGGTACTAGGCTATTGGCCCTAGGGCCTATATAAGCCTAGCCAAAGGTACCCTGGCTTTCGCCACCCAAGAAAATTATTTTCCTGTGCCACTGTCGAGCAGAGCCACAGAAGTGATCCCGGGGTGAATTTCCTATCTCCCATCCAATCATCAAGATTTTTCTTGAACAGTGCTAATGAGGAGCTTTGTTTGATATAGATAGGTAGTTTGTTCCAGAGTATGGGAAGTCTCTGGGACAGGAATCTATCCCTCCAGCATGTTCTGTTTATTGTGGTGAAGAGGTTTAGGTCCTTAGAGCGTGTAGCTCATAGGGATTGGGATTTCTTTAAGTGGAGCATGTCTAAAAGCTCTGGGTTTGACATAGCTTTGTGTGTTAGGCAGAGATCGCCTCTGAGTAGGCGATATGCAACGGAGTAAAGCTGCAGTTTTTTGAGACGGTCTGCATAGGGCATCTCTTTGCTTTATATTCACAAAGTTCATCTTATGTCAACCACAGAACGGTGGACCTTTTCTAGCTCCTGCGACAGTTTTTTTTTCTTTTCACTTTGTAAACACACAGTGATTGTTTGGGGTTGAGACTGTCTTTTCATATGTCTTTCAAGTTCCCACACCATTTCCCAGTTCTTTTTCTTTTTCATGTGTGATGTCTCTTGACTTTGCACATTCAGGCTTACTTTGGTTAATCTGTATAGCTCAGAGACCCCGTTGGACAAATCAACTATCTCTTTGTTCTACTTTGTCAAATCTTCTGTTGGACAAGGCCAGCTGAGAATTGATCATTTTGTTTTCTTGCTTAGATATGATCTATTCCAGTATGGTTATGAGCTTTTCTACTTGAAGGCAGTACCTGCTGACTGCTTTAACATTTATACATTCTCAGTTAATTACCTGACTTCAGCTTGCAAGTTTTATAGCATTGTGTTTTGTCTACATTCTCTTTTTCTTTTTTTTTTTTTTTTTACTTTTTTGCACCAGTATATTTCATGTAAGAAACTTGCATGCTGACTGTACAAGTTTTTTTTTAATAAAAATACTCTAATTCTGCCTCTCAGTATTTTTAATTCCAGTTAACTTAGAATCAAATCCAGACTTCTTATTTGCAACTAGTTTCACCTTCTATATTTGCAACACTGGAGAGCAAAGCATTAATTTCCTACTGCCTATCAGACACAATCTGTTGTAAAAGCATGCCCTTTCTGCCCCACCAAAGTTAGTCAACCATCCCTACTTTTTGGGATTATCTCAACCTGATGTATCTCAAACTGACGTATCTCAACAGAGTTTTGCTTTCAGACCTCTCAACTGTCCATATTTTAGTGGAATGTTCCTATTTTCAGGTCTGATTTATAGTGTCCCTATTTTTTAGGTATGTCCCTCTTTTCAGGCTTGATTTACTCTCTTGCATAATTTCATGAATCCACCTCATCACATGTGATTTTTGAAGCTGTCTAATACACACAAAACTAGTTTTCAGCACTTTTTATTTTCAAGGGGTATACTTTAAAATTATCACTTTTTTCTTGTACTGCCATTACACCATTTCAACCACATTATACAAGCACCCACAATTTAGCCTAGATAAAGGGCCCAAATTCATCTCAGATAAACAACACACAGTTCAGTTTCTCTCCAACTTGAGAATCCGACATCACTGGTATTTAGTCTTTCATGGTCTACAGGCCCCTGCCTGTCTATCTCTCAACAATACTTCCTGTTTTTTGCCAGACAGGACCACATCTCTCTCTTTGTCTCATCTACATTCTGCTTTTCTTTTTTACCTTTTTTTTTTTTTGCACCAGTATATTCCATATAAAAACCTCTAATGCTGTCTCTACAAGTCCTCCTCCCACCACTCAGGCCCAGTGTGGACCCCTCCCCTCCAGACTCTCCCAAAATCCAGCTTCGCATACACCCCACAACAATCTCCAGGGATTAATATCTAGCTATCTTTCTATCTATATATAAAAACATTCAAACACACATACATGAAGGATAAAGGAAGAGAGAGCGATACAGATGTATTGTCTGATGCATACAGTATATATAAATAGATAAAACGGGAGTATTATGCATATATAAAGGGAGTGGCGGTTAGCGTTGCTGCCTCACAACAAAAGTTTCTCCGGTTCGATCCTTGGCTGGGGTGCCTTCTGTACGGAGTCTGCATGCCCTCCCTGTGGTCATGTGGGTTTCCTCCGGGTGCTCCAGTTTCCTCCCACATCCCAAAGACATGCTGTAGGTGGATTGGATACTCTAAATTGTCCCTAGGTGTGAGTGCGTGTGTGTGTGTGCCTTCTGTGTAAGGTTGGGCTCCGGACTGGCAACTCGACACCGTAAAACTCCACTACGAATCATGAGCGGACAGGTGATCCTCTGTGGCAACCCCTAACCTGGAAAAAAGCCGAAAGAAGAAGAAGAAGTATGTTAGTAAAAGTAGTAAAAGAGGTCATGGAATGTATAGCTTTAAATATGTTAAAACCTATCTAGTATAGCTTTAAAGATGTTAAAAAATATCTAGATGCTTTATGTCACGTGGTATTCATTCTTTCTAGAAGGCCAGCTGAAATAACACCTCATGAGATTAGAATTTTATTCTCAGTGCCCGTTTTATTTAGGGAGTATTCTGATAAAAATGAAAACAGAACAGAACAATATGCAGAGCTTGAATGGGTTGACAAAAACAGCTGAAATGATGTTTCTTGACATTGAAAAAGCCTTTAACACCATTAACTAAAATTGCTTATGGTGGCTTCTGCTTTTTCAGGCCATTCAGGCTCTGCACTCATAGCCACTTGCAAGTCTGTTGGTCAATGATACATTATCAGATCCCTTTCTTCTGTTTAGACAAAAAAAACCAGGCTGCCTATTCTCCCCCATTTTATTTTTGCTAGCCAATGAACCATTTTATAGAGTGCTGGATCAGCGCACAACTCTTAAAGGGTGACAACCGCATAGTATCTAAACAGATGTCCTGTTGTTTATATTGCACCATATTACCTGTAAAAAGTAGCAATAAAATCTGAGATATAAATCACAAAATCAATTGGTCAATTTATTTGGGATGGCAACTAGAGTATCTAAGGCAGCAGCAGCAATTGTTTCTGTACCCACTTTGGACTGGTAGTCCCATATTGAGGGAAATATGCAGTTGCTTTTATGCTGGCTCAATTATTTGTCAGCCAGGGCCTTGAAGTCCTGATATGGGCACAGACAGAATGTAAGATTTTTAATGCAATACTACTGCAGTGTGGGGTAGGGTCACAGGAAGTGTGGTCAATAGCCTCATATTTGAATGACTGCGGTGTGTGAGTGAGTGTGAGGTATCAGGGACAAGATTGAGGTACCATTATGTGATCATTGCTGGCTTTCACTATGCTGGCTGTCAGAGATCACATCCAACAGTGATGGGGTTAGGGTGCCACCACATGGCAGTTGCCAGTGTTCACTGCACTGGCTAATCATATCTGGAAAAGATCCAATGGATGGTAGGGATGGAGTTGTACTACAAGACTTCCTGGAACACCCTGAGTAGGCATCTCGTGGGTCGAGCCTGATAAAATGTCACCAACCATGACCAGGCATACCAGACAACATGCCAGCATGTGTCATTGATAGTATGTTTGTCACGGTCTATGTCCTTTGACATGAGATGCCCTGTGTAATCTCATTTCATTTCATGTCCCAAGCCCCCCCATTGCCATAGACCACATGGTCGGTTGCAGCAGATGGGTGGCAGTCATAACAGTCATTTGTTGCATGGAGGCAACAGTTGCTTTCAGTGACCTCAGTAACACCATTGCCTCATTGTGATGATTTTGTACATCATTGTGCAGTTGATGTAATTCCTTCCACTTGCTAGAGACAACACTAATCAGATCCACAATGGTGTGCATAGCAGTCAGCTGTGCCTGAATCACTGACCTGCAGATCTGCTAGTTGATTGTGCTGTACACATAGTGAGGTCAGTGTAGGAGACATGGTGGCATTGGACTCTCCTGTGACTCTCACATATGGTGGGTATTCCCATGTCAGTGGCAGTATGTGTATCACTATCAGATTCAATGTCAGGTGAGGGCGCAGTAGGAAGCCCTGTGAAAATCTCAACTATTGGTGATACATACGTCAAGCTCTAGGGAAGGCTGTGCAGTCAGCAGCTACATCTTCAGTGGCCTCTATATCTGAGGATGTGGGTGTCTCTGCACAAAGTGTTGCAGAAAATGCAACTGTGTCACCATGCCAGACCACCTGAAAGCTGTCTTCATCATCATCATCAGACACACTAGCCATGCTGATGTCAGGCTTCTGTTGTCCTGTTACTACTATGGTGAATAGTAATGTGGTACATCTCCTACTGACACACTGAAGTAGGTACCAGGCATGTACTCATATCCAAGCCATCACACTGTATGAGTATGAGGGGCCTGGTCTTCCTGCCCAGACAGCAGCATCAAAATATGCTTTACCTCTGTTAGTCACTTCAGATTCAGTGGGTCTTCTCATGTGGTGGCTTTCTCTGTCACAGTGTGCCTTGCATGGGAGGGCATATCTGCAAAACTCCTTTCCTGTTGTAGGATCCTGTTATGGACACCCACAGCATTCATAGATTCATAGATTCATAGATTCTTACTAAGCTAACTGCCCTTGTGAGCCATTTTAAGCTTAGCCAATTATCCCTTGTGAGACTCAAACCCTGCACCTTGTGTTTGTAAGGCAAACACCTTAACCATTAGGCCACCCTCCCTGGCCCTTTGGTTAATACACTCATAGACTCATGCCATGCAGACAGATGGCCTGCAGTAACACATCATTCTGCTGTCCTGTGAGCTTTTCTAGGCACAGGCTCCCCTGGAGGACCATACCTGTAACTGTACACATACGGACAAAACATGAAATATAGTGGCTGCATGTGTTAAGCTAATCCATGTGTGTGTATTAATTACCAAAACATCTACACTTTATCTAGCAGGATATTACCTTCAGCAACCAATCTGCACACCCACTTCCCTAAATATGATGCTGTAACCATACAGGTATGTAGGATCATGGCAATTCCCCACTCTGAATGCCAGAGTTCCCCATGCAGTCTCATATGGACATAGCATAGCATCCACATGCATACAAAAATGTGCTGTGTGACTCTGTGGTTGCCCTGCATGTGACACATGAGGCTGTCTGGATGCTACTGCAATCACATGATTTGACATGTGTGTGCCCTGTAGAACCACTACTGTATGTTTTATATCTGGAAAAACCATACATGGCCTACATTTGTATATGTGTCAAGCACACAAACAACAACACAGTGACTTTTCTTCTCTCTGAGTGGGACTGCAGGCATTGCAGTGATACACTTTATACATTACCAAACCTTCTCATCTTCCTTATCTCTCTAATGTTCCACATTTACTGCACCTTTTACACAGTTCCACTATATTCCATTTGTCTAGATGAAAGCAGTCTTGTGCCGGATGCTGACAATGCTTTATATCACATTAACATAGGCCAATTATGTAAATGTGGCCAGATGGCACTGATGTCTTTGCGTCTCTTCCACTGTGCACTGCACTAATCATACCTAACATCTTGGGTCATACACCTACCATTTAGCATGAGGCATGTGATGCCTTTGTTCTACATCAGGCCTGAGAACATTCACAGTACCTTGATGTAGTACTATGTTGCAGAGTACATGATTCAGAAAAGTGTATCAATGCAAATGTCTACCATTTTACTCCTTAAGTGGACCATCTGAGTGGCCATGTCTGCCTCATCTTCCATCAAACCCAGGGCTCCAGAACAATGGGCCAGTAAGGGCAGGATTTTCCTGTTTTTCCTGCACAGGGACATTAAGGAGTATCTGCTGGGACATTATGCTACCTCCTTTAAAAAGACTGATGCTCAATTCAACCTGGCAAGGGTGCTGCCTGATGCCAAAGACATTATGTGCACATGGGAACAATATAGTAATCACAGCAATGACCTGAAGTGATGCTACCTGATCTGCTCTAATAGTAGGGGGCAGAGGTTCTAGAGGTTTTGCCAGAGCTGTACTGTTTTTTCTTCTTTTTTAAGTCCATTTATGCTCTACTGCCTTCAGTGTACCTTACCTATGCATATGTTTTCCATCTGCTGAAGAATGTCACTTGTACAGCCATCCCATCTTGGATACAATCTGTTTTCCCTCTCCTTAATATACTTTTCTTTCCTGTTTTCCTAGCTACCCCTTTTCCTCCCCATTTATATGATGAACAAGGTAGCCACTTTGGTATGCATACCTATATTTGTCTTGTGTTGGCCACTGTGCTTATTATGCTTCCTTATCTGTTACTCTGTGCCCCAGGTTATTGTTGACCTCCTTGGCATACCACATAGCCACACATTCTCCTTTGGGTACACTGGAAAGGCTTTGTCAGGATATCACGCATGGTGCCCCACATAGCCACGCATTCTCCATTGGATACACTGTAAAGGCTTTGTCAGGATGTCATGCCCTGCGCTCCACATGGGTACACTGGAAAAGCTTTGTCAGGATGTCACATGTGGCACTCACATAGCCACTCATACTGCCGTGTGTACACTGGGATGTCTTTGTCAGGATGTCATGCATGGTGCCCCACATAGCCATGCATTCTCCATTGGACACACTGTAAAGGCTTTGTCAGGATGTCATGCATGGTGCTCCACATAGCCATGCATTCTCCTATGGGTACACTGGAAAAGCTTTGTCAGGATGTCACATGTGGCACTCACATAGCCACTCATACTGCTTTGGGTGCACTGGGATGGCTTTGTCAGGATGTCATGCATATTATCCATGTACACTATAGCAGTGCTGTTCCTCTGGAATACTGATACAGCACTATTATGCATGTTACTGCTGAAGCAACACTGTTATACATGTTACTGGTGATTGTTTGCTTTGTTGTGTGGCTTGTATCTTGTCATGCTTGTGTTATTCCTTGCCTTTTAATCAATAATTATCCTTTGGATGCTTTCCACAATTAATCCACCTAAGATTTAGCAGGGGGCAGACACTCTGCACTCTATAATTCTTGGCCAATGATTCAGAAAAGTTAAAAGTAAATAAATAACAGCAGCAGCACACAAAGATGACTGCAAACAGAGTTAAAGGGCAAGTGGTACGTTATCTTCTGTAGCTGGATTCATTCATAGTAGATTACATTCACAGCAGTAAATTAATCTTTTGGATGAGACATTAAAACAAGGTCCTATCTGTTTGAGTTGGTAGTAGTTCAGGTGGATGTAAAATACCCCATGGCACCTATTGAGAAGAGTAGTGGAAGTTCCCCAGTGCCCTGGCACCCTAGTAGTTTTAATACCATCTTGGGTCTCCCCTTTAAAGAGGCCACTGGCCTAGTGAGGCAAAACCTGTCAACAAAACATAAATGAATAAAATCCACAAAGCACAAAAAAGGAAGCAGCTAAGACAAATACCCCACCAATATATGAAAAGCTCATATAAGTCCACAAAAAACACTTGGTGGAGTGGCTAATTCATGAAGTTGTCAATGTTCAGGACCAGTCAGAGCAAGATAAAATTCAGATAAACTTTATTGAAGGTAGGTAAGTGCTTTCATGATACACATATCACTTCATCAGACCTTATGAAAAAAATATGTTGGCCATCTCCACTTTTAAATGTGCTTTAACCAATCAGAGTAAAAAAATCAGTTAAGCAGCCATTTTATGTCTATGCTGTTGCAAAAATACTTTTGTTATAAATAATACTAAAACAGCAATATAACAATATATATATATATATATATATATATATATATATACATATATATATATATATATATATATATATATATATATATATATATATATATAAATAAAACAATACTAAATAAAAACAATTTTAATAAAACAGTCTTGATAAAGACAGCATAAATAGTAATATAGACCAGACTGCAAAACACTTTCAACAATATACATTATATAGGGCTCTTATTTAAACAACTTCCTATTCTTCAAAACTGGCTTGAGGGATATTCTAACATTCAGCCCCTTCCCTTTATTTGCCCTTAACCTAATAATCCATCTGGTTTTCGAGGTCTCAGTATAGTTGCATATATCACCACCCCTGTTACTGGGTTCAATTCTCTCAGCCACCAAAAAAGTGAAATTGTGGTCATTCCCTTCAGAGGATATATGTTTGGCTAATGCATTTGTTAAGGTACCATTCCTAATGTGAAGTAAGTGTTCCCTAATTCTAAACCTTAACTTTCTATTAGTTTTACCTACGTAGAATGCATAACATAGGCTACAGATTGCTAAATAAACCACATTATTTGTGTTGGTTTGCTACTGTATTAAGTTCATAAGTTCGCTTAGTATCTGGATGTATAAATTTACTACTTCTATTAATATATGTACATTATATTATGTTATTTGTAACAAAAGTATATTTTGCAACAGCATAGATATAAATAGCTGCTTAATTGATTTTTTACTCTGATTGGTTAAAGCACATTTAAAAGTGGAGATGACCAACATATTTTTTTCATAAGGTCTGATGAAGTGATATGTGTATCATGAAAGCGCTTACCTACCTTCAATAAAGTTTATCTGAATTTTATCTGTGCTCTGACTGGTCTTAAGCAGTGACAATTTCACGAATTGGTTACTCCACCAAATGTTTTTTGTGGACATAAATGAATAAAAATTAACCTGAATGTTTATCTGTAACAGGCATACTCCCAAGGAAAGTGGGTAATCTACAAGTGTAGTACCTCGCAGGATGCGCAGTAGTGAAACCCGCACCAAACATGCCTCCAGCCCTGTGGAGGCAGCAGCAGCATGATTATTCAACAGTGTGCGGACTGGAATGTAATTAATATTCAGCATATGTGCTGATAGCAACCCAAATGACATTAATGTAATGTTGTATTAGGGACATAAAACTTCATTCAGTACCAAAAATGAAATGTTTATCAGGGACATTAAAACTAAAATGCATTCAGTAAATCACCTTTCAGTCAGTCAGTCGGGCAGACTTCACACCATTTCTCAAAACGATACTGCTACATTTTAAGGAGTGGTGCTTGCAAGGCAGCGGGGGGGGCACAGCGCCCCCACAGGGGGGTGTAGGGGGGCTTGCCCCCCTGAAAAAGGAGAAAAGGTAAGAATTTATCAGAGGATGGAGTTCGTTGAGTGCCGGAATATTTAGCAGTTTACACAAACTGACATGCGAATTAGCATGCTTGTCAGTCTTCCTCGATATCCCCGCCCATTTGGCATGCCAATCAATGACGACACGCCCTAAGCTGCGCAGAACTAAGTGTGAGGTACTACACTTGTAGATAACCGGAAAGTGAATATAGCAGATACTTTCCATTACACCAAAGGAAGGACTTAGCACACAGGAAGATGTGAACAATTGAGCCTTATTGTACTGTCATTAACACTGCTGTAGTTATTAGGAGGAATTAGTTATCAATGTTCTGATGTCAGCACTACAAACAGCATGACTTTTGTATTTGAAGATCCTGGTAGATGCACCTCACATCTTACAAAAAACAGATACTGTTTAAAGTTGGAGCATTTTATGCCTAACCATTATTAACATGCCTGTCTTAGACCCAGAAAAGAAAATAAAAAAAAAAAAATCGCTGTGAACACATACAGATGAGAAGGCAATTCATAGGTATAAAAGTGACAAGGAGAAAGATCAAACAACTGTTACTAAATCATGCATGCAATAAAAGTCAACCTGAACTGCAAGTTTAGTGTTGTACAAGCTGTCAGTCCTCTAGTCTGTCATGTATGACACCAAAGAAGGGAAGTAGAAGCTAATTTCACATCTAACATGCACGTATATCTGTGCCTGGGTAAAATGTAACCACATAGGTGGCAAATGAAAAAAAGTGAAAAGTTAACCCCGGGGTGAAGTGGTTATATTTCTATGTGGCCCCAGACTTGGAAATCGTCTCTAGTTGCAAGAACAATGGATAGAAAGACTTTTTTTAAGTCCCAGGCTGTTTTCCATTTGGAATATAGTAGCCAATCAAAACTGACAGTTAGCGGTATAGTATGACTCAACATTCAGCAGAAGAGAGACACATGGGAGTCAGGAGTGTGGAGTATACAACTCATACACTGCACATTTTTCCTTAAAAATTAATACCGCTGTAAAATTAGACTGAAACATTAAGCACACTGTAGGTATATGGGCTAAGTACGCTGTTCCAAGTATCAATAAAGGCTATCCTCCTAGTTCACTTCCAATAATACAGCAGGTCATATCCCATAAACTTCATTTATTTATTCAGTTTATTTAAAACTGACAAACAAAAAATGGATTGAGCGCTTTCCTCTCCAAAATGTGTATTAAATTCATATTCCTCTTGAAACTATACCTCAGTGGTTTTTGAAACACCTCCACTCTTGTGGGCAGTCTATTAAACATATTCCAAATCTCATTTATACACTTTTTTGTCCATCCCACTTTCCTGTGGTAGGTCAAAGTCAAATACGGTAATTCACCATCCACTAGTTCAATATTATTATTGACTTTCCTGCTTGTAAAATTTCCACCATTAGTCAATAAGGGTAAATAGGTTATACCCCATCCTTCTACCACTGTTTCTTTCACTGTATTGATCAATTCATTGGGATACCCCCTTTCCCTGAACATTTCTTGGACATTATCTATTTCTTTTATAAAGTCAGTTTTATCAGTGGTCATCCTTGCTATTCTAATCATCTGCCCCTTAATAATGTTCTTTTTAAGATTGTATGGGTGGTCACTCTCATAGTGTAAATATGAATTAGAATAGCAATCCTTTCTGTATATACTGGATCTGTGCACCTTATCTGTATAATCTTTTTTCAACATGACGTCCAAAAAATTTATTTCATCTACACCAATATCATGTGTAAATTGTAAAAAACTCGTAGTACAGTTTAAATAGGTCATGAATTCTTTAGTTCCCTCCCATAGAATAAATATATCATCCAAAAAATGGTAATACTCCACAATATTTGAAAAAATAATGATTTGAATACATTTTGTTGTTCCCAATGTAACATTATAATATTGGCGTATATGGGTGCACATGATGACCCCATCGCCACCCCATCCGTTTGATGATATAAATCCCCCTGAAAATAAATGTAATTGTATCTTAATACAAGCTCCATATTTTTAACACTAATTTAAATTCATCTGGGGTCAAAAAATCAAACTCCAGTAACATTTGTTCAAACCAAGTCAAACCTTCAGCATGGGGTGTAACCAAAAATAGATCCTTAACATGTATAGTAAGGAAAATGATATTATCCTTGAAGGGACTGGTTCCTATTTTATTCAAAAAGTCCCATGAATCTATCAAAATGTGTGGGTACTTGGGGTAAAATTTTGTAAGTTTAGTGTCCACATATATAGCCAGTGTTGTGTTTTGGATCCTTTTGAGGTAACTATTGGTCTTAGGGGTGGATTGTCCACCCCCTTATGTATTTTGGGAATGCCAAAAATGGCAGGAATAACAGGTTTAGGTACTCTTAAAAAGTTGTATAGTTTTATATCTATCAGTCCCTGTAGCAGATTGTCTTCAAGTATCAAACCAATCTTTTTAAATAAAATATAAACTCATTTCTTGATACAATAGTATATCTGCTATCCAGGTCCAATGTAACCAACAACCTCTTTGTGTAGTCTCATTGATCCATTAGTACTACACCTCCCCCCTTATCCGGTTTTATCACCCGGATTCTCTCATTCTCACTTAATTCTTTTAATAATTTCTTCTTGTTGAATATTAAATTAACATTGGTCATCCTAGTCCTAGCATATTCATTCCTTATCATGCTAGTAACACACATTTCAAAGTTCTGTATGCCTTGATGTAGTGGGGGGGGGGTTGTAAGTACTTCTTTTCCTCAGCATATTACTGTGGGTATGATGGTGGTCATCCTTAAATATGTGTGCCAAATTTAATTTCCTGGTAAACAACTTAATATCAAGTATTACATCCTCAATATTTGGTCTTTTTGCTGGTACAAATGTAAAACCTTTTATAAATAACTTAAAATAATTGTCATTAACCACCAAATCTGTATAGTTGTAAATTTTAAAATTGTTTCGTGTGTAGGCCATAACGTTCTTCTCATTGTCAACAGTGTCAGTTCCCTCATCCTTATTATCAACTATCGTTATCTCATTAGTATTGCCATTCTCTTCTATATATCGTAGATTCCCTGTGGGTATGTTTGCATCTATCTCCTGTAGCCTCTCTTCTCCTGTAGACGCGTGTACTGGTTCCCCGTGACCTCCACATAGGAGGGTTGTTGGACCAAGTTCCAAATTCTCTCTGACTTCCTCGGTCCTTCCCCCCTTAAAGGGCTACCCATACCTCAATTATCATTCTCAAATCCTTGGTGTTGGTTATTACCATTGTAGTATGGTGGTTTGTAACTAAGGTTCTCCCTAAATCCCATATGTTCTCCGTCATCACAATAGGTAAAGTGTAAATTAGTGTCCCTGTATCTATTGATATAACCAAAATTCCTTTTCTTGTTATCACAATAGTAAGGTCTCCCTTGTTGGTATTCATGAATGTCTCTCTCTAGTTTGGACAGTTTCCTTTTATGATTCTTTGTAATTAAGTTGCCCAAATCCTGCAAACTTCTTAGATATACATTTTAAATTCTGCCACTGTAAACAACAAATCTGCATTTAGTGCCCTGTTAAGTCAATCAATGTCTTTTTTACATTGTTTCATCAGTATTTCATTATTGTTAATCATAGCTTTTAAAATAGCAATGCCAGAATCATTTAATATGTTACAAATAATTTTTAAAAAGTCAGTATCTCCACCAGTATTATTTGGAAACTTGTTTAACCTTAGACCTTTCGGCACAATATTCTGCTCAATACATTTGGTAAAATGCCAATTGCCCAGCGCTAGTGTTTTATATCTAGTTAATTGAGTTTTAAAAGTCTTACATTTGTCCTTGTAAGAGGCATATGCAAAACAAAGGTTTTAGGTGTCAACATATGGTTGTAACAACACTGTCTTCACATTGTGCAATATATATACTACTGTTATTATTTTTATATATTTATATATTTAAAACATATTCAAAATGTATTAATTCACAAGGTTTTAGATATGTAGTTAATATGTTGTCTAAGTTGTAGTGGGGAATAAGTCAGTCAATGTGTATGTAAAACAAGAGTTGTAGGTGTCAGTATTATCACAATGCGACAATGAAGGGTTAATATGGTCGGTTTGAATTAATTGGTAGACCAATACAATGTTAGGTACTTTATCTCAATCACTATATAAATGAATTAATGTGATCAAGACATGTGATTCTGATGAAGTCTCCATATACCTACCATCGGTTATAGGATAAGTGGGAGGACATATTCCAGTTGTTATACTAAAGGCATGGTATACCTGGTGTATTGCACAGCCTGTTGGGCCTATTACATCGGAAAAACAGAGCATAATCTAAGATTATGAATTTATGAACACATACGGGATAGCAATAAAAAGAATGATAATAATGCCCTATATAGACATACCCTTAAATGTAAAAATACCGACTATAAATTTTGGGTATTAGAAGAGGTTGGACACAATGAGAGAGGGGGTGACTGGGAGACCCGGTTGGAATTTCGGGAAATGATTTGGCAATTAAGACTGGATACATGTCATAGTTCGGGTGTGAATGACCATATTTCCATCACCCATGCTTTAAAATTGCTCTCTACTGATCCTAAGAGATGTAAATAAATTAACTTGGCTATTTAGATACTTGTTGCTAGATAGAATACCACTCCTTACCACCATACACATGTAGATGTATAGTTTTTTATATTTATTCATATGTTTTTTATAAACATTTTAAATATGTATATATATTATGGCCTTTATAAGGTTCTTAAAGTTGGTTTAAATTGTGGTATGCATTTTAGTTATACCTATTATATTTAGCATTTAATGTCCCACAATATATTAATACATTGATCTATTATACATTTTTAAATATACATATGTGCAATAACTATATATATATATTTACATTTTTATATTTAAAAGTTTATTTGCAAAGTTTTAGAATATGTATTTAAAACGTTTTATAAGTTACAGTGTATGCAAAACAAAGGTTTTAGGTGTCAACAGATGGTTGTAACAACACTGTCTTCATATTGTGCATTATATATACACTACTATTATTATTTTTATATATTTATATATTTAAAACTTATTCAAAATGTATTAATTCACAAGGTTTTAGATATGTAATTAATATATTGTCTGAGTTGTAGTGGGGAATAAGTCAGTCAATGTGTATGTAAAACAAGGGTTGTAGGTGTCAGTATTATCAAAATGCGACAATGAAGGGTTAATATGGCCAGTTTGAATTAATTGGTAGACCAATACAATGTTAGGTACTTTACCTCAATCACTATATAAATGAATTAATGTGATCAGGACATGTGATTCTGATAAAGTCTCCAGGCTGGAGATGAAAGTGCTCAATCCATTTTTTGTTTTTTGTCAGTTTTAAATAAATTAAATAAATAAATGAAGTTTATGAGATACAAACTGCTGTATTATTGGAACTGAACTAGGAGGACAGCCTTTATTGATACTTGGAACGGCGTACTTGTGGGTTACCAGTTTTTGGACTGCGTGTTGTGGATTAAAATGTATATGTATTTGAAGGCTCACACAACCCTATGTGCATGTTATTGCAACTCCTGAAGTAGGAAATATAGTCTGCATTTTCAACAGCTCGGTCTCTGGGAACAAAGTAATGTATTAACTATATGCGATGTGTAAAAAATATTGTGCAAATATGTCTCAAACTATGAAGCCTGACAATATCGGCAGGTGCCAGACCTGAAGGTTAAAGGGAGTAGAATCTATGAAAAAAGGATGAGAAAATGCCAACAAGAGGAAGAAAACTTTTTTGCTGACCAAAATAACAAAGTATCTGTGTGAGTGAAATGATTAAGAATAACAAAAACACTTAAAAATACATTTATATCATCAAATGATTTATATGGTGTGATCAATGTGGCACAGACAAATGATCTGGAAGGTAATATAATGCAGATTTTGGACAGAGTGCATATGAATGCTTCAGAAGCAATGGCCATAATGTTTACCTTCTAGACTTATTATTAGTAAAGTACTGCAACAATTAATAAACAGTGACTTTTATGTAATTGTCATTTAAAAGAGGTAGTACTATGTATGTTTTATACAACATAATAAGTGATCAGGCTAATGGGAATATACAGCAACTTTTGCATGTAGAAAAATGGGAAAGTCAGAGATCAAATTTTGAAAAAAGCATAACATAAATATTAAATGGTGTAATGTTCTTGCATTAGTGCATCAGATTTGTATAGAAACATATAATGACACTTATGGGTACTAAAATCAAGTGGGGCAATCAGTGTTATGAACTGAAAACACACTTTAAAATTGTGTGTGTGTATACTGATGCAAAAAATGTGACTGTTTTGTGCCAAAATAGGAAGGTCCAGTTTCTTCCTGCATACCAAAGACATGCCATAGGTGAATTGCCTATACTATAAATTGCTCATAAAGTGTGTGTGTGTGTGTGTGTGTGTGTGTGTGTGTGTGTGTGTGTGTGTGTGTGTGTGTGTGTGTGTGTGTGTGTGTGTGTGTGTGTGTGTGAGTGGGTGCGTTTGTTCATCCTACAACAGACTATCATTTTTTCTGTCTTCTGTCCTACTGAGTGCTGGAAGAGGGTTCTGATCCCTTGTGACCCAGGTAATCAAACAATGAATGAACAAACTGATGGATGAATATATGAATGATCTTCAGTTCACATCAGAAACAAAAACAAAATATTTCTTATGTGATATGGTATTAAATACTTCATACTTGCAGTTTAGAATGCAGCCATGAGTATTCTGGCTGAAAAAAGAAAGCTGTTAAAGCTATGAGCTTCAAAGATAAGTCCTCAGACAAACAGCAGATAACTTTCTTTTTGCATAACATAATACCACATATGTAACAAATGACACTATGCTAGCAATCTTGTTCATGAACAGAAATACATTACAAACTAGCTATAGTGACTCCCAAAGTAAAGAGTATGACAAGCAATTTCAACATATGAATGAAACAGCATGAATAAATGTTGCTGATAAACAGAAAACGATGTCCACTGAATGCAGGTCTGACAGATGGCAATTTGGACAGGTAATTTTATAGAGAGTACCTTTTATTTATACTTTTGACATGAAACACGGCACTTGAAGAAGATACTCAACTCAGCTAAGACGTGCTCAATGACAACATGGTCCCCTACTATTTGCTACACACATGTGTTTGGAACAACCAGCTGGTGAGTAAATTGATACCATGAAAGTGGCGACTGCCTGCTAACCAACACTTATTATGATAAAAAATGAATCTGTACCCCATGATAGATATCTGAGCAGACCTTTGAATGAAGAATGTTGGATGACCAAGAGTGTGTCCAGATGGAAATGTATAACCAAGTTCATTGACCAAGAGTCTTGCTGGATGATCTGTTTCATTCCACTCAACAAAACAACCATTATGCTAGTACCACAACATTCCTGCCAGAAGACAACCCTAAAGGATCTGCCATAGTTACTGTTCCAAGCCCATTGAGGCCACAAAGACACTACTACCCCGAGCACCCAAGCAGAACCCCTCAGAAAGTATTTTTATAAAGGCACGTATAGTTATGAAAAAAATTCAAGTGACATTGAACGGGTAAAATAATTATGATATGAAATTGTTCACTATATTTATAGTGTTATATTTTGGAAAATGAAAGTAATATTAAATGCTTAACATATTAGCGTTTGGGGTTCAGAGATGCTGGTTCAGAGATAATAATGTAAACCCACAGCTACGTTATATGAGTTCATGGAAAATGCATAATAACATAGAATTACTGAAAGTGTCAACTACTAATAGTGTGTGGGGTGTTGTCTCTACAATGCTAAAAAGTAAAATAGGAGGAAATGTAGTCAACATGCACTGAAGTACTTATGCATATGTGTGCACATATTCCTATGGGTCTAAGTCACTGTTAACTCCTGAGGCAGTCAGTAAAGGTTGCATGTTCAGCACCTATGACTGAGCATTTAGAGGGTATATTCAATGTTATTATTTGTTGTTGTTGTGTCTTTCAGCTTTTCCTGGTTAGGGGTCGCCACAGCGGAACTCCGGTCCACTAATGACTGGCAGAAGATTTTTACGTGCCGAGTTGCCAGCTCTGATGCACAACCTTCAACGAAGGTATGCCCATTCACGCATGACTCCATACAGAAGACGCTCTAACTGAGAATCGAACCGGACAGCGTCTTACTGTGAGGCGACAATGCTACCCTTCCTCTCAGGTTCCAAATAAGAAAAGGGGGAGGGCAGGTGATGGCTGCAGTCTGATAAAGGAAAGTTCTACCAAAGCAAAATCTGGCAAGAAACGGAAGTGAAGGAACAAGTTAATTGAAGACACAGACTGACAGCAGTTACATCATGAAACAAAACAAAGCACCTGTCCATTGTCAGACAGCCAAAAAGTCAAGCAAAGGAAATAATTATGTTCTGAGATTGGAACCAACACTGAATTAGTGTGAAGATGGGGGTGGGAGATGAGAGTCCACCTCGAAAGAACTTTATAAAAGAATACTTGGATGTATAATTTGAGGCAGGGTCCAGACCTTCACCCAGTGAAACATGACCAGTGGTATATATCTATACCTAAGGAGTGACTAGAATCTTGAAATGCATTCAGAATCATTATCAGTCCATGTCCAGAAACAGCCCATCTGACCAAATTTGCTTAGCATTTCCTGAGGTTGTGCAACATTAGAGGCTGTTGCATTAAGTGAAGACCCTTGCATCAGGCCCCCCCTTCATCTACAGCTGCTAGTTTAATCTTCTGCACATATAGGTACAATGAAATGTTTTGTCACTGAAGACAGACTTGAGTAAAGATTTTATAACTATGCAAAACAGTCTGTAGTGAGGCACTTCAGAGTTGCAAGCTCAGGCCTGTCACTCTTCAACTGTGTCTTCCCTGCCTGCAGGTACACCTGCAATTTAGTTTTCAGCAAAATGCGCCACGTAAAAAGGTCCACTGCAAAATATTTGCCTGACAACCATACACAAAACTGTAGCTACATAGAAAATTGTATACTTCTGGTTTGCATGACTATATGCTGCCAGATCTGACAGCTAAGAAAGCACCATTAGACCTAAACCCTTGAGGTCTAACTTAGCATTTACTGTCCTCACTGAACTGAAGGTTGTTATTAAGTAAACAAAGTTCATCTTTTGCTATTTGTTGCCATTCTTTTTTTTTTCTTCTTTTTGTAAAAATTGTAGGCTACCATGACTTTAACCGTAGTGACTAATCCTATCCCAGAAACGTTCTTCCTGTTAAATGCCTCAATATGTGTTAGCCCATGAATACGAAAGCAAATACTTTTACTACGCTCTGCTCGCAACATTTTTGTTTACTTGCTTAAATCAAATCATTTATCTACAGCAATGCTTTCCACTGGAATTCATTAACTATATTCATTTAGTGTTGTCTTTTAATCTTAGCCATGAGTATTGAACTGTTGCAGAAAGGCCCATTTGTTTGAAAGCATTGTTTGACAAGTGTATAGGTAAAGCTTTTTCACACAGAAGAAAGAAACATTTCTCTTTTTTTTTTCCTTCTGTGTATAGGTTTTTGCTTTGGGCTATAGCTGGCATGGTGTGCTTAGTTCTGCAAAGTTCATCTAGAAATGTATAATGCATTACTTAGAATCAGTTCAATGAACAGTAACAAAGAGTATTTCTGACACAAGCAGTATTATAAGAAAAGGTTGGTGTCTGGACAAATGGGGTATACAGATGGAGTTATTTCAAGTTATATTATTTGTGTATCTGTTTATTTATCATTATTATCTTCCTGGTTACGTGCACAGGCCAGCAGGATGACCAGTTTCAAGTATACTCGAGACAGCACAATGCATTGGCTGGATCAGATATTTTCTGTATAAACATATACAAAATTGATTTAAGTCTGCAAACAGTTTGAAGAAGAGTACATAGACAACAGCAGAAATATGAAGGTAAAAATAAATAAATCATTTAGCAATCTAAGAGCATAATAACAGCCTTTAAGTTCAATGGCTAAATGAGTAGAAGGATGTAAAGGAACATATTTTCATACTGGTTAGCTAGATATAAGAAAACACAGCTGCCTTCATTCTGCAGTGACATGGGAGTTTCACATTTGTTAAGTGATTTGTTTAATGACACAGTATTCAATCACACAGTGACATGAAGAAAGTATTAGTAAATATTAGTCTACAGAAAACATGGTAGAAGTGCTCCATAATGGTTCATTGTCAAGTTTCCAGATGGCATGACACATACATGGTATGAATGCAGATGCATGTTTTATGCTGTTGAATCTTCACAGGTATTTAACCAATGGCAGCCTAATTAAAAACATCAGACTGCATGAAATTAATATTTATTCTATCTGTGACTATCTTTGCACTGATTTATGTTATAACTAGAAGAACCTTATTCTTTGGTGGAAGTTGTTTGTCTTCATGGGTGGGGTAAAGGAGAATGGATCAGCAGGGGCAGGTACTGTCCTAATAGCTAAAAGAAATGCTTTTAATCTGATAAAAATGCAAATTTCTTTTAATGTTTCTGCAAGACTAATGGATGGGGGTGGGTGCATGGGTCATTTCAGGATTATATTAAATCACTGGTGATTAAAGTGGTAGTCAAAGAAGGAATATATACCAGAATCAAAACAGAGTGATGAACACACCAAAGTTGTTCACTGTCTCCTGTGTTGTTTATCTTTAGGCTGGATGGTTTGGCATAGAGATTTGAAAGGAAATGATATAGTAAGTAAAAAGATGGTGAGGTTATACAAAGCTTATGGTGTCTGCAGATGGCTCTGTACTATTGCAGATATTACTAAGGGTATTAGAACAAACTCTGAAGACTTTGTCATAGTCTAAGACTTGTAATGCAACTAAAAAAGTTGATGCTTGCTGTACTGGGTGGAACAGGGAGAGAGCTGTATGGATTAAGTGAGTGATCAGGATAAAATATGGGGAATTAGGGTGAATGAGACATAGAATACAGCAATAGATAACTATAAGTAATTATGGAAAAACATTCAAAAACTCTTTGATAAATATAATGAGGGATCCTTCTCATTTGGAGGTACAATCTGTGTGACTAAACAAATAATTATGGCTACAGTTCTATATTTGTTTGTTTTTTTAATATTCAGAGATGGGGATGTATAGGTATGGGATGACTGCTGATGTTGGCATGGTGGGTTACAGGTTTTCGTATCTGTCAAACAATGAATAATTTTTTAAAGGTTGCTTAGCACTTATTATAAGAAAATACATTTTTGTCCTGGTTACCACTGCAAAGCATGTAGGTGTATGTGTGTTAGCATGTCCACGCATGCACACATAAACATATGCGTGTCATGCATGCCATTCTCATTCTTAATTTTTTGTTTACTTTTTAAATTTGTTTTTTTTTTTCTTTTTTAAAACATGACCACCATACAAAGCAAGCTATCAGCAAAATGCACAAAAATGTGGCACCCTATATCGAGCTACGCCCAGTGGCTGCCCTTTTTGCTCCTAACTGACCTGTTCAATCTTACATTAGGGAACAGACCAGTTTCTATATCCCATAAACTGTCCTATCTTCAACCTCTTGGCAGCCTGTGAGCTCTGTTATAACTGCCTCAGGAGGTGCATGAGTGCTTCACATCATGGGCAATGCCTTGACCAAGTGGCATACTACCTGTAGCTTGTATACACCAGGCTCTCCAATCTGACACCGATACACTTGCAGGTATTGCCAGTGCATCGAGCCATGCTGGCTTCCTTGCCCCACACGATGAGTGTTCTAGTGTTTAGCTATGTTTGGGGAGTGTCACTTGCCCTTCTCTAACATAGTTGACAAGCAGGCAGGGTATTTTGTTTAGATGCTTTAATACATAGAAACACATCAGGATGGATAGCAGCATCATAAAATATAAACAAACTAGTTGGCAAATAGACCTTACATACATACTGTGATGCTTCCAGCCCAGCTAGCTGGAATTTTGTAAATATTTCTATGTCATTTGTGAATATTGCTATGATTTATACAGAACTGTATGTTATGTACTGAACTTTAAGAATGTAACCACAGTGTACTCTACTGGAAAAGAACAGAAATGTATATAAACTATATACCTGTGCAAATGTATGTTTTAATAGTAGACTCTGAAATGTACAGAGTTAACTTGCAAAACTTCAAAAAAATAAGTTGGAATCAAAATGTTTTATGATTGTGTTATCTCTCAGTTTCAGTACAGCAAGTAGATACAATGTCTAGAGCTAGAGGTTTTTCTATTGTCCTGAAAGTAATTTTAATTACTAGGTTTAAAATATAAAGTGTTTTATTGCTTCCTAGCAGCTGCACATCTGAGAGATATGTACTTCTCACACAGAGATGATAAAAGTCTGTTGGTATCTGTTAGCCTGGGAACTGAAGGCAGGTGACAAAGAGTGATGTCATCCAAGTTGACCCAGCAGTAATGTTTGTTAGTAATTTAAGAACTCTCTCAGAGAAAAGACTGTGCATTTTGTATCTTGTCTTGGACCTAGAAACATCCATTCAGCACTTCTGCCTGCGTGTTGCTCTGTAAGTAAGATTTAGGCATAGTATCTCTTAGCTATAGAAAGAAATACAGTAAAGGTTAGTTTATATGTTTTCTGTATTTATTTGAGATTGTCCTGCAATGTTGTTTAAAAACATGTCCTGTTATTCTGAACTCTGCAGTTTATGTGTTGTTTGAGTATTACCGTGTTCCTTTATTATTTATAACATTTCCTGTGATTCTGAACTCATTGGTTTTTGTGTTGTTTGAGTATTGTCTTGTTCTTTTGTTATTTATTAAATATATTTAAACCTATCTTTGTGGCTGGTTTGTTTAGATATATTTAAGCTCTTAGAATACTTGCATATGTATTTGGTGACACTGTATAGGTCACTCCAATAGCCTTGCTCTTGGTTACACTTACCATTTAGATTATTAGTAACATTACACAGTAGGACTGGTCACCATTTGTAAGGGCCTTACATAGCTGATAAGCAGGGGTTTGTGACAGAAATACCTACCTTATAGTCTGGGCAGAAGGGGGCATAGCTAGCAAATCTGTGCCACCCTTCCCCAGGTGTGTGTGTGGATGTGTGTGTGTGTGTGTGTGTGTGTGTATATGTGTGTGTTTGTATATAAATCAAATCACAAAGTGTGTGTGTGTCAGCTACTTAGGCAAGGACACGAAGCACTGGTTGGACAGAGGGCACTGAAGGTCTTGGCTTGACCCTCAGCTGAGATCGTAACCCTATAGCTGTGCCAGTGGGGAGTCTTACTGAGGATCTGGAGAAAGAGGGAGAAACCAGCCCCAGACTGACTGTGATCTCTGTGAGCTCTTAAGGGAAATTGTACTTTGCTGTGTGTGTACTTGTCATCCTCCCATTGTCT
Source organism: Protopterus annectens (assembly GCF_019279795.1). Lineage (NCBI taxonomy): Eukaryota > Metazoa > Chordata > Ceratodontiformes > Protopteridae > Protopterus > Protopterus annectens. The sequence goes on along the minus strand of NC_056735.1, from coordinate 350,144,014 downwards.
ACTTCCCTCACTGTTGCCAGTGGTGAGAATTGAGGCTCCTTGATTACTGGGTCCATGTAGGGGTGCCACATATTAATTGGTTGGCAGTGGTGGAATATCCACATCACATATTAAGTGGCTTGTAGTGGTGTGGAGATTGAATTCCTGTAACCTGTGTACAGTGGTCGCTGAAGGTGTCTGTACTCTCAATCAGCCACACAGTGAACATCCAGAGTTCATATCACAATTGTTTTATTTTTTTGTTAGCTTAGTTAGTCAGGGAGAGCATGCAAGCATGTCAACAGAGGAGTATGGCAAGCTGACAAGGAGCCAGTTGGCTGAAATGTGCCAGGCTAAAGAACTGGTGCATGCCAACCTGGCTAAAACAGAAGAATTCAGCAAAACCACACTGTAGAAGCACCAAAGTAGAAAGTAGAACCACCAGCTAGTAATCCACAGGATATTTTATTATAAAACACACTCTGACGTCTCGGCTTCACAAGCCTTCAAGGAGTATAACATTTAGAAAAAGTTACCTGCCTATATGCACCCATCAATTATGCAATTAAACATAATTAATCAATTTCAGTAAAACATTACACAAATAAATCTCCAATTAATTTTATTTAACCCCTTAGGGAACAAAGTACCAAACTTTAAAATATAGACTCTTTAAAAAGCAATTTGTTTTTTAATTAATTTTCATCACAATATGTATCAATTTGTTCCAAAACAGTGCCTTTCAAACCATTAATATTGCCATCATGAAATATATTAAAGTGCAATGCTATTGCACTTTCTTCCTTTTTTTTAACTATGTCTCTAACATGTTCTAGTAGCCTAATTTTAAATGGACTTTTTGTTTCCCCAATGTAAAACTTATTGCAAGGGTACTTTAAGGCATAAATAATGCCTTCAGTGCCACAACAGAAACTATTGTTAGTTTCAAACAACAAGCCATTATTTTTGCTAAAATATTGAACAATAAAATTACAATCCTTGCACTTTTTACAACCAATAGTCCCTAGTTCTTTTATATTACCTTGTATTCTCAATAAAGGGGCTACCATCTTGGATTTTACTAATAAATCTCTAAGGTTTCTACCCCTCCTGAATGACATAATAGGAGCCCCTAATTTTTCCACAAATGGGTCATTTATACATAAAATATACTCCCAATAATACATTAATAGTTTTTTATTATAACACTAAAACTACTAAATGTGGTAGTAAAATATATATCCTCCTGTTGTTGAGTTTTATTGTTCACTTTATATCTTTGTGTATGTCTATTAACAGTAGGCTGTATAATATATTCTTTTAGAATTTTTTTCCAAAATTCTTCTAGTATTTCTTGGTCAAAACCGTTCATTCTAAACATATTAATCGTATTGCATATTTCCCTTTTGTAATCAAATTCATTATTACATAATCTAAAAATATGAATAAATTCCCCAAAGGGGGTAGAATGAATAGTATGAGGGGGTGGTAACTATCTGCCCTTACAAATTGTGATCCACTATCACATTTTCTGTGGACTCTAGTTTGGATAGTCTTATTATTACTACCATCAAGATTTGCATCTAAAAATGATACATTTTGTCCAACTTTTAACCCATCAAATTCTAGTCCAAACCTATTATTTCCTAACATCACAACAAGTCCTTCTACTTCTTTTTCACCATCTTCACACAAAAAGATCAAGTCATCTATGAATCTATAGTAAAGCTTAACATATCTATGGAAAAATTCACTCCTATAAATGTATTCATTTTCGAACAAGCCCATAGAAAGGTTTGCATATGAGGGGGCAAATGCCATCTCCATTGCTGTTCCTCTTTTTTGCCTGTACAAAGTTTCTCCAAATTCAAAAAAATTATGTTTGAGGCAAAAATCTAACAATTCTGCAATAAATTCTGTAGATGGGCTTTGGCCCAAAAAAAACTTACAGCTTCTAACCCAAAATTGTGACTAATTTTAGTATAAAGACTTTTTACGTCAGTAGTAATCCAATACATTCTCTCCCCCCACTGAACTGTCTTAATTTTATTCAAAAAGTCAAACACATCTTGGATATAAGCTGTTAACAGTTTAACTTTTGGTAGTAGGTGGAAATGTAAAAACTGGCCAATTTTACATAAAAAGTATTTTCTTCCAGATACTATAGGACGTCCTGGGGGGTTTATTAAAGATTTATGTATCTTAGGAAGACAGTAAAATAAGGCCATCTTACATCCTGCCAACCCAAATTTCTTTTTTATATAATTGTCTGAAAAGTAGCCCAACCTACTACCTTTTTTAAGCAAATTAATATATTTGTCTATTGCATCCTTGTACACTCTTAGTTCCCCTTGTTCATATACATTACCATCCTTCAAGTGTTCATTACAAATGTTAGATATTGAGCATGACTCATAATTACTAACTTGTTTCCCTTATCTGCAGGTTTAAAAATAATGTCCTTCCTTTTTCTCAATAATCTCAAAGTTTTCCATTCGTTTTTTTTGTTAAATTAAACCCAATATTTTTAAATTCCATAAATTCTTTCTCTATTGCAAACTGTAACATCGAATAGAAATGCTGGACCTCTTCATTTAATATTGGTGGCATGAATTTGCTCTTATAAGTTACCTTGCTCGTATCAAACAATGTATAAGCATTGTATTCTTCTTCAGAACAACATGAATAAAAGCTGTCACTATTCATGTCATCAACACTTTTGTTACACTCCATTAGAGGATCATTAACATCATTCATATTATTAAAGAAATATTTCACCTGTAACTTCCTAATAAATCTAAACAAATCAGTTTTAACTTCATACAGTCTTGGAATAACAGTCGGAATAAATTTGAGGCCACAATTAAGTACACTGTGTTTACTATTATCTAAAACATAACCGGACAAATTGATAACATAATTATGATACTCACTCATCAAAGGCAAGTCAGCATTTACCTCTTTTAAAATAATGTTGCTGCTGTCCATCTTTGAATTGTCCATAGAATGATTCCCTTTGTCGTTTCCTCCCTTGGGGACCTCCTTTAGGGCCATTAACATTCCCCAGAAAAGTCTGCTGAAACTGTTCACGCTGCTGTGTATTCGGTGGTGGTGGATATTCATCCCTTTCATCTCCTTCTGCTGAGTTCACCCCTTCCGAATTGGAGAATGACATGTTCGAATGCTCTCTGTCTCCCTGGAAATGTACACGTCTCACAGGCCTTTTCTGATTGGCCTGAGACAAGAAGGCCCTCCCGTTGTCATAGTAGATCACGAAGCAGTTTAACTTTTTTATGCTCAATAATATCCCCCTCATAAGATTTAAGTTTATTGTTGATGTCACACAACAATTTGTCCAAATATTCACTATTTAAATTGGTTGTTAGTGAAGAACATGTTGTTTTAATTTGTTCTTTCAGTTCATTTTGTTTTTACCTGTCCCTTTCTAACAGAATAATAATCCATTCCATTGTACACTTGTGAGCGGCAATAACCCACTGCTGATGGAAAACTTTGTCAGTGGCATTGTCCAAATCAAATGGTAAAGAAGGGTCTTTATATGCTTGTAGACCCCGGGGAGAGATATCTAGCTCTATATATCTCTATAGACTGAATTTGAAAAATGTAGCCGTTTCCTTAAACATTCGTTTCTCCAGTTCATCACATAATGTTTTGTTTTCTACCGACAATGTAGAAGTAATTTTATGACCAACAGTTGCAAATTAGTTATTATATCTCCTGTTACGATCTTCTTCTAAAACTAAAACAGAAGAATTGCAGCTTTAGTCACAGCTGCATCACAGAATAGCAACCAGGAGGACAATCAGACTGGCCGTGGAGATGTACAACTCTCAGAAAATGGATAGGTCAAACTTTCCACAGAGGACTTAAAAATCCATCTGGAGTTAAAGGGAGTTGAGCTGGAGGCCAAGCATTTGGAAATAGAGGCAGCAGAGAGAATGAGACATCTAGAGACTGAGGAAAATAAGAAACTGCAATGCCTGAAAGCTGAGGAAAATGAGAAACTGCAACACCAGGAAGTTGAAGAGAATGAGAGGTACAGTCAACATGAAAAGGAGATGCTGACTCTTCGCCAGAGTCATGGAGGAAATGAGGAAGGGAGTAACCGAACCCCAGATGCAACAAAGGTCAGTAAATTTCTTCCACAATTTACAAAGGGGGATAATTTTGATAGATTTATTCATATGTTGGAGAGGGTATGTAAACAGTACAATATTGACCAGGGGCTCTGGGTATGGTTCTTGACCCCCTTATTCCATGGTAAAGCTGTACATGTAATTTCTAAACTGTCTGATACTGATTGTTTAAATTATAATACAGTCAAAATGGTTTGCTAGAATTTTTTAAGTTAACACCTGAAGCTTACAGCAAAAGGTTTCGTGAGCATAGACATAAGGCATATGGAAGTTTGTGTGAATATGTTGTTGAACTAAGCACTTATTTTTATAGGTGGGTGAGTGGATATCAAGTCACCACTTTTGAAGGGCTGGCAGATCTTTTGGTGAGGGAACAAGAGCACTTTGCCTGAGGACATGAGAATCTGGTTAGCCTGATAGACAATGGACTACTGCAGATGAGTTGGGGAAGAAGAGAGACCTATATCTAGCAAGCAGGGCAACACTGCATAGGAAAGGGACACCCAGTGCTGCTCATGGGTCTAAGGGAACCCATGATGGGCAGCCCAGACTGCCCCAACAAAGTCCACCAGTAGCAGGGGAAGCCACTAGTCCAGGTACACGTCCAAGACCAAGAGTTAAATGTTCTAAATGCAACCAGTGGGGCCATGTGGCATATAGATGTCCATGGAGTCAAGGTGGGGAACAAAAGGTGGGCGAGCCAGTAAGTGGGAATGACAAAATGCCAACAGTAGCTTATCTTGAGACAACCAGGGTACCAAACTACCACAAGAGGTTATATCCTATCTTAGTGGATGGGAAAGAGGCCACTATTAAAGGAGACACAGCCTCTGAACTAACCATTGTGAAGCATGCAATGATTTCAGAGAAGCACTACTTGCTTGGGCCATCTACTCCAGTTAGAGCTTTAGGAGGGACCCCATTCCAAATACCTTTGGCTAGGGTTCACCTTAACTAGAACGGTGAAAAAGAAACCCAGCAAGTAGGTGTGTTTGAGGATATCCATGCAGATGTCCTGATAAGGAATGACTTTGATAATGCAGTACCGTGTGTGCATGCAGTTACACGCAGTCAGGCTTGAAGACAAGCATGTGGGTCTGGTAGCCTGGGGGAGACCCAGACAGACCACACACTTGCAGCCAGGACTGGAGAGGTGGTTACTTTAGAGAGGGAGCTACCCTGTAGCAGTGAGACTGAAGGTGAGTCACAACTGTTTGTGGGTACTGATGTTCCCTTGGACAGAGTGACTCTAAGGGCAGAGGTGAGTAGTAGTACCCAGGCTGACAGTGAGGCACCGCTGTCAGAGAATACCAGACTTCCTGTGGAAGGGGAGCTGGAAAGGGTTACTAAGAGAGAGTTGAGATAGGCTCAGCTCTTAGACTCTACATTACAAGGCCTGAGGGTGGTAGCTAGTGAGGCACCTGATTCTCAAGGGAAGGGGGAATCTGTATACTGGGACAAAGGGTTACTGTATAGAGAGTGGACCCCTTAGGGAGGGCTAGAGGGTGAGAGAATACAGCAATTGGTAGTGCCCAGAACCTATCCTCTGGCACTTCTAGCCATAGCCATGATATTCCCTTTGCAGGTCATATGGGCATAAAACATACAAAGAGACATATTATGCAGAACGTCTATTGGCCTGGGATTTCCAGAGATGTAACAGGGTACTGCAGGACCTGTGAGCAGTTCTGAAAGGTAGGCAAGGCGGGAAACAAGGTGAAAGCTCCTTTGATGCCTTTGCCTGTGATTGAGAAGCAATTTCAGAGGGTAGGCCTTTTCCTGTGATTGAGGACCCATTTCACAGTGTAGCTATGGATATTGTGGGGCCTCTGAGTACCCCAAGTTCCACAGGGAAAAAGTATATCCTAGTGGTAGTAGATTAGCTACCAGATACCCTGAGGCAGTCGTTCTGTCCTCCATTGAGGAAAAAAAGATAGCAAATGCTTTGTTAGAAATTTTCAGTAGGGTAGGTTTTCTAAAAGAAATACTGGCTGACAGAGGTGCCAATTTCATGTCAGACCTGCTGGCTTGTCTATGGAAGTACTGTGAGATGAAGGACCTAAAGACCACCCCCTACATAGTCTTATTAAGAGGTTAAACTCTACACTTAAGATGATGCTACGGGCATTTGAGGACCAGTTTAAGAGGGAGTGGGACAAATGTTTGCCCCATCTGTTGTTTGCGTACAGAGAGGTTCCCCAGGAATCCATACGTTTTTCACCCTTTGAGCTGCTGTATGGGCCCAGGGTGAAGGGGCATCTAGATTTGATTCAAGATGAGTGGGAGGGTGAGTGTGAATCCCACAAGGAGTCTGCTATGGCATATGTTCTAAACCTCATGACAAGGCGCAGGAAACACATGGGCTTGGCCCAGAAGAACCTGGTAGAAATCCAACAGCAGAAAAAGGTCTGGTATGACAGGAATGCTCGAGCTAGAGAGTATGCTGTAGGGCAGCAGGTAATGGTACTCATTGAACTGCTAGGCAGGAGGCTGGGGCACACATTGTACCATGTTAACATGATGAAACCTTACTATGATAGGGAGGCCCTTATGCTGAGTATTTGCAGTGGATTGCAGGAAGAGTCTGAAGGGGATCTGATGACCAGTCTCCTCAAGTGAGGCTCAGGCTGACACCTCAGTGGAAGGGGTAGCAATATCTCAGCAGCTATCCCCTACCCAGGTTCAAGAAAACCAAGCAGTGTTACAGGAGTTTGGGGACATGTTCACTGGGAAACCAGGCTGCACCCACCTGGGGCAGCACCATGTGGATACAGGACTCCAAAGGCTTATTAAGCAGGTCCCTTATAGGGTGCCTGAGAGAGTCAAACAGGCTCTGAGGGAGGAGATACAGGAAATGTTGGAACTAGGGGTAATTCAGGGGTCCAGCAGTCTCTGGGCCTCCCCAGTGGTGCTGGTACCAAAGAAGGATGGCAGCACCAGGTTCTGTGTGGACTACAGGAAATTAAATAGTCGCACAGAGTCAGACGCTTACCCCATAGATGAAACCCTACATCAGCTGGGAAGGGCTAAGTATCTTACCACCATTGATCTTACCATGGGTTACTGGCAGGTGCCTTTGACTCCAAGTGCTAAAGAGAGGTCAGCCTTTGTGACTCTTTTTGGCTTGTATGAGTTCACAAAGATGCCCTTTGGGATGAAAAATGCCCCAACAACTTTCTAGATACTGGTAGATCATATCATAGCAGGAGCAAGAGATTTTGCCCTTGCTTACCTAGATGATATTGCCATCTACAGCCATTCATGGCAAGAGCACCATCAGCATGTCAGGGAAGTGCTGAGCAGACTACAGAGGGCAGAAATGACTACTAAACCCAGCAAATGTCAGGTGGGTATGGCAGAGGTCTCCTACCTGAGACATAGAGTGGGGAGAGGTAAGACCAGGCCAGAACCCTGCCAAAGTGGAAGCCATTCAGGCATGGCCTGGACCTGTTATGAAAAAGCAGGTATGGGCATTCTTAGGGACAGCAGTGTACTACAGAAAGTTTGTCCCCAGTTATAGTATCATAGCTACTCTGTCCACAGACCTGACAAAGAAAAACAGGTCAGATAAGGTAGTGTGGACCCCAGCATGTGAGCAAGCATTGCAGAAGCTTAAAGGAACTTTAGGAGGACCCCCTGTGTTAGCCAGTCCAGATTACAGCAAAGAATTCATTGTGTAGGTGGATGCTTCAAACCATAGGGTGGGGAATGTACTTAGCCAGGTTTCCTCAGAGGGAGAAGAAAACCCAGTAATATATCTCAGTTGTAGGCTCCAACTCAGGGAGGAATGCTGTGCAGCTGTAGAAAAGGAATGCCTAGCCATGGTTTAGGCACTGCAGAAACATCACCCTTATCTGTATGGAAGGAAATTCACTGTAGTTACAGACCACAATCCCTTAACATGGCTATATCCAGCCAGCCAGCAAAATGCAAGTTACTTATGTGGAGCCTAGGGTTACAAGCATATGATATGACAGTACAGCACTGCAGTGGATTAGCAATGCCTATGCAGATGGGCTCTCAAGACAGGGAATGGGGTAAGGTATTCCCAGATAGGCTGGACTGTCTCAAGCAACGTTTCTCAAGGGACTTTTTTAAAAACTAGCTTGAGTTTTCGGGGGGGGGGAGATAATTGTGATGCTGTCAGCCCAGCTAGCTGGAATTTTGTAAATAATTCTATGTTATTTGTGAATATTGCTATGATTTATACAGAACTGTATGTTATGTACTGAGCTTCAAGAATGCAACCACAGTTTACCCTACTGGAAAAGAACAGCAATGTATATGAACTATATACCTGTGTAAATGTATGTTTTAGTAGTAGAAGCTAGAACTTGCAAAATAAGTTGGAATCAAAATGTTTTATGATTGTGTTATCTCTCAGTCTCAATGCAGCAAGTAAACACAATGTCTAGAGCTAGAAGTTTTTCTATTGCCTTGAAAGTAATTTTAATTACTTGGTTTAAAATTTAAAATGTTTTATTGCTTCCTAGCAGCTGCATATCTGAGATATATGTACATCTTACACAGAGATGATACAATTCTGTTGGTATCTGTTAGCCTGGGAACTGCAAACAGGTAACAAAAAGTGAAGTAATCCAAGTTGACCCAGCAGTAACATTTGTTAGTAATTTAAAAAACTCTCTCAGAGAAAAGAGAAAGACTGTGCATTTTGTATCTAGTCTTGGACCTAGAAACATCCATTCAGCACTTCTGCCTGCGTGTTGCTCTGTAAGTAAGAGTTAGGCATAGTATCTCTTAGATATAGATAGGAATATAGTAAAGATTAATTTAGATATTTTCTATAGATATTTGAGACTGTCCTGCAATGTTGTTTTAAAATAATTCCTGTGATTCTGAACTCTGCAGTTACTGTATTGTTTGAGTATTGTCTTGTTCTTTTATTATTTATTATTAAATATATTTAAACCTATCTTTGTGGCTGATATGTTTAGAGATATTTAAGCTCTTAGAGTACCTGTATATTTATTTGGTGACACTGTATAGGCCACTCCAATAGCCTTGCTCTTGGTCACACTTATATTTGGATTATTAGTAACATTACACAGTAGGATTGGTCACCTTTTGTAAGGGCCTTAAGTGGCTGATAAGTAGGGGTTGTTGGTAGTGATAACTACCTTATCATCTGGGCAGAAGGGGGCATAGCTCGTAAACCTGTGCCAGCCTTCCCCAGATGTGTGTGTGTGTTTGTATATAAATCAAATCTCAAAGTGTGTGTGTGTCAGCTACTTGGGCAGGGACACAAAGCACTGGTTGGACAGAGATGGTGTTGAAGGTCTTGGCTTGACCACTCAGCTGAGATCTTAACCCTATAGATTCTTATTGGGGATCTGGAGAAAGAGGGAGAAACCAGCCACAGACTGACTGTGATCTCTGTGTGCTCTTAAGGGAAATTGTACTTTACTGTATGTGTACTTGTCATTGTCTTCCATTGTGTACATCCCTCACTGTTGCCAATGGTGAGGCTTGAGTCTACTTGATTACAGGGCCAGTGTAGGGGCATCACACATAAATGCTTACATCTCAACAGCTAACTACAAAAAGGCAGTCAGGCTCATACATGCTCAGTATTTATACACTTGTGCAAGCCCTTGGATAGCTTTTTAAAGGTATGGACACACACATTGATCTACAGAGGATATCACCACAGTTTTCTGTTTCAGAATGTCCTCCATCTTTTTAACTCAGTAGCTTCCATAACCACAAGGGCAAATGCATATACCATAAAGGACAACTGTAAGAAAATTAATGAAGGAACATGTTTCTGATCATATAGTTACCATTTGTGCACTTGTAAACGCTAAGCATTGCTTCAGGTTATTAATATTTTATTATTAGTGCTGCAAAATAACATGTTAGAAGCGTCTTTTCTGTTATAAATTTGTTTTTCTGCAAAGGATTAATTTTCCCACGTCTTCTTGCTTCATGATGCGGTGTTGGTCTTTCCTTTTCTTGAATATCCTGCAATGACCGACGTAGCAATAAAGTGACATGTTTTGACTTTTACTCTGGGTAGATCCTAACAGCTACCTGGGATTTTTTTTTTTAATTTGCCCCTTGGATTTGTGCTGGTCACAAGCTTCTAGGCTAATGAGCATTATTTATTTTTTTTGTTTTTAAAAATAACCGTGGATAATTTTCTTGATCTTATGTAGGAAAATGAACACCCTGGACTGAAAACTTGAGTGAATTGCAGTATCTTACATATACATGCAGTACTTCACTAGATATGTTGCATGGCTATTATTGAAAACATGTACAAATCCAATCAAGCCTTTTCTGTGTCCTGTTTTCTGCAGCTGTTCTTTTCACTGGGCCGTTCATCTTACTTGTGCTGCTGCTTGTTATGCAGTCTGCAGTCGACATTAAGGTTTGTGAATCATTAGATATGTTGCATTCTGTCTTCGAGAAATAATTTAAGCTAGCGGGGGAGAGAATACTAGTCGCTGAACAACAAGAAAAAAAACAAAAGTATGATAACGCTTTTGTGGGATCATACAACTAACAAAACATCAAAGCAGCATTAAAAAAATGCAAAAAATCACTAACAAGATATCTCAAGAATTATGCAGAGAAAGCCTAGATTTAAGTTGCTACAATGCTAAACCAGAGGCCCCATGAAAAAAATGTGGAAATTATGTCATGTTATAAAAAGACTCAATAGATTATGAAAAGAAGTAGCCTTGCCTACAAAAAGTTGTTAACCCTGCCATGCAATTTAGAGGCCAAAAAGAAACTAAAATATAACACTTTTTCACCTTTTATGGGTAGAGCATATATTGTTTTTAGATCAATAAACTGGATAAAGAACTCATTACTATTGGGAGGTTTTAGTTCTACAGCTTTCCACTGCTCAGCTAACCACAGCAGCAATCTCTGTTACTGTTGGTATATTTTAATTATCTGTTTATTTACCATAACAAGAATATCTATTAGACGTTTTTTTTTTTTTTTGCAAACAGCCATAATTTTGAGCAGGTTGCAACATCCCCTACCAGAAGAAAAATATACTCATTTGATTTTCAGTAGCTCTGACTACATCATTAATAGTATAAAGCTTTTCCCTTCTATGCACCTAAGTTTATGACATCAGTTTCACAAACTAATACCTCAGAATTACTGATTTTAAGTTAAGCCTTTAATAAACTACAATGCTAGAATTCCCTCACCACCTATTATTTATTTAGCTAATTACCCCACATAAACGCATCCATAAACCATTACATTGTCCTGCTCTCAGTTCCCCACATGTCCTCTGCTCCCCTCTTCAGCCCCTTTGATCTGAACACCAACATTTACTCCAAATCCATAAACCAAATCTACCTGCAGGAAAACTCCTATACTCCTGGACCATTGCCAGATTATGGAATAACCTCCCTTCCTCTATATGCAGTGAACAACATTCCTCAAACTTCAAAACTGCCCTTCATAATCATCTCCTTTCTAATTGGATATGTAACTGCACTAATGTACCTACAATTACGTGTGATGCCATTACCTGACTTCCCTCTATATCAGTCTCAGCCTTGCTTCTAAGCCTCACAATCACCCTAATTCGCCTGTATTGCATCTTCACTATCTAACCCTTTTAACCATTCTATCTTTTACACTATTTGCTGTAACTGTATTAACCACTGTCCCTCCTGCTACTAACCTTCATCACCTTGTCACTACTCTAAAGTGCCACTGTACATCTGTATTCATCCTGCTCTTATTTTCTATACCTCCCACAATTTATTTACTAGAGGCACAAACTCTGTACTATTTATTTATCTACTTTGGTGTATTTTACTCACTTTCAATTTCCTTCCATGGTTACTTTGGATTTCTTTTTTTTTTTTTTTTGTAGTTTATATCATTATACTTTGTAAAGTTGTATAAAAAATCTTGTCATGTATCTGCTTTTCGCTGTTCATATTTTATATTTTAAATTGTTATATTGTTATATTGTTTTTCTCTGTCTTGGAGCTTTTCTCCTCGGGCCTCCACTGAAAATGGGCTCTTTATGGCCCAGTGGACTTTCCCGGTAAACAAATGACAATATATAAATAAATAAAATAAAGTTGGCAGGAATACAGGAATGTTGGAAGTACAAACTATACAAATACTAAAGAGGAACTGAACACCTGGGAATGAAAATCTTTGTTTCAAAACAGTAATGTCAGGAAGTGATGGCAACATTTTTACAATAAAAAATATATGAGCTAGAGGATGGAGGTTGATATAATGGTTAAGATGTTTACATCATAGACAAAAGGCATAGGGTTTGATTCTCAACACTGAAAGGGAAATTGGCTAGGCTTAAAATGGCCATCAAGGACAGCTAGCCTAGTATTTGACCCTATGAACCTGTAAATCTAGTGCTATGGAATGTTCCACTAAGCATATCTAAAAATGATGTGAAGTACTTAAGCCTCATCGGTGGAATAACCATATTAGTAAACTCTGTAGCAAAAAGAATATGAATCTTCAGTGCTTGGTTTTAAAAACTGATGACCATAAGTAATTTTGTACATCAGCTGCAATGAGAAATTAACAAAGCATTTTACAGCTGTGTTATGCCTGAGTTCCTCATTATTTTCAATAGTTTGTTTTTTAACAGTAACTCAATTATGAATAAAGATGAAATCTTAGAAACATTTATAAATGTTTTACAGCTGTATATGACTTCATCTCCTGCTTTAGACGTACACAAAACTATCCTTCTAAACAGTCTTGTCCATCTTTTTTCAAGGACTGAACATTACTGTGAACTTCACAAAGTAAAAAATGTAACAGTATGGGTATCAAAGAATCCAAGGGCAATATATGTTGTTTTTGTCAAGTACCATTGTGTTGATATGGATTCACAGTGACCCTATTGGGAATTCTCCTGAACTGTGTCCTGTCTTCAGTCAGGTGCCCAATCAGTGACACAGGACCACCCACTACTGTAGCTATTGTATCATTTGGTCACACATCATTCTTCCTGTTTTGCACTGTCCTTCAACCTTGCCAAGCATGGTGCATTTTTCTAACAATTTTTTTTATTACATACGCTCAAAGTATAAAAGCTGATGTCTTATCTGAACTTCCAGGGAATGCTTAGGTTTTATTTCCAAGGCACAAACGTTCACAAAGGAGAGTTTATTCACAAGCTTTCGAGTTAAAACTCTTTTTCAAGTACACACAACTTTAATTAAAATCATACATTAAATACTCAGTGCCAGCCAATCAAAATCAATAATTGATTTTTTTAACTGATGTGCATACTTTTAAAATTATAACTAATATAGATTTGAATAATATAATTTATAGGATTATGAGTGAATTCTATGACCATTTAATGCAATTAGCTATTACACCTGAACAATACAATTATCCGTACATTGAACATCCAGTGCGCCCATTTATTTACGGTCTGCCCAAAATCCATAAAAATTTATTAAATCCTCCTATGAGACCTGTTGTCTCAGGAGTACAGTGGGCTACTACGGCCATTTCTAAGTACTTGGACCAACAACTTAAACCCCTGATGAGATATAGCAGAAGTTTTATAAAAGATACACGTGACGTTTTGGAAACACCGGGTGAATTTGTGACTGGTAAAGATCTTACAGCATTTGTTTTTGTGACAATGGACATAAAATCCCTATTTACCTTTATTCCCAGTGATATAGGGATACAATATGTAAGAGAAATCTTGGTGAAATACAGTGACTTTACTGCAAATAAAATATCATTATGTTCTTTCCTGGAACTGGTCCTTGACAATAATGTTTTTATGTTTAATGGAGAGATATATCACCAAACATTGGGTGTGGCTATGGGAACCCCAGTAGCCAACAGCTATGCAAACATTGTGTTGGCTAGATGGGAAGAGTTATACATTTATAACTCTCAATTGGATGGTTTCCAATATGGTGATTTAATATTCTATAAATGTTTTGTTGATGATGTTATGTTATTATGGACAGGGACCAGGCATGGGCTTGAGATGTTTATTAAACAGTTGCACTGCACCATTGATTTTCTACATTCTGATATGTGCTTTTCGGTGAATTAAATTAGCTTTTTAGATGTTAGACTGTTTAAGAATAATGGTATGATACATACTTCCATTCATGGGAAAGATGTACAGACCACTAGATATCTCCATAACATCAGTATGCATCCCAGACATGTCTATAAGGGAGTGGTAAAGAGTCAATTTTAACAGCCAGTCGACTCAATACCACAGCAGATGGATTTAAAACAGAGATTGAGACTATGACTCATGATTTTAGATTTAGAGGCTACGGTAATAAATTACTGACAAGTACTGCTGAATATGTCCAACTGGAATGTACCAGTGCAGCTAGACCTTATTTGTCTAGAAAGAATAGTTTGGATCATGATAGTAATGTAGTAAGGGTACCTAATAAACGTAACTTAGGTTATGTGATGAAATTTAACAGGCATTCACAGCAGATTCAGACTATTCTTAAGAGGAATTGGACCATTCTGCAATCTGATGCCGCTACTAAGAGAATAGTAGGAAATGAACCCTTCTTTATATTTAAGAAGGAAAAGAATTTGAAACAGCTGTTATGCTATAAAGACATTAGAATAGGAAAGACAGAGGTCCAAGTAAAAACCAAGAGTACTATCCCTTGTTATAACTGTGCATACTGTAAATATATTAATACAGATGTAGAGTTTAGGCATCCTATTTTAAATAATAAATTTTGCTTTAAGACATTTGGTACATGCAATAGTGAGAACATAGTGTACCTAGCAAATTTGGTGAAATGCCCATGTTTCTGTATAGGTAAAACTAATTGTAAATTTAAGGAAAGAATAGCTTCACATCTATCAGAAATCCGTAGGAAAATTGATACCAATGCTTTATGCAAACACATTATAGAACATGGTGATGATCACACATTTAAATTTAGAGTACTTCAGAGGATTTTTGCAAATAAAAGGGAGGGCGATATTGTTAATATGACCGAAAGGGCTGAGTATAAATGGATCAACTTATTCAGGGCAGATATGCCACCTGATCTTAATAAAGTTAATAGTATGCACTTGCACCACACCACATGCAACACACAGCCCTCCAGAACACACACAAGCACTGCCTTCACATAAAAACACAAACTACACACCCACCTTCACATAAAAACACAAACTACACACCCACCTTCACATAAAAACACAAACTACACACCCACCTTCACATAAAAACACAAACTACACACCCACCTTCACATAAAGACACAAACTACACACCCACCTTCACATAAAAACACAAACTACACACCCACCTTCACATAAAACACAAACTACACACCCACCTTCACATAAAACACAAACTACACACCCACCTTCACATAAAACACAAACTACACACCCACCTTCACATAAAACACAAACTACACACCCACCTTCACATAAAAACACAAACTACACACCCACCTTCACATAAAACACAAACTACACACCCCTTCACATAAAACACAAACTACACACCCACCTTCACATAAAAACACAAACTACACACCCACCTTCACATAAAACACAAACTACACACCCACCTTCACATAAAACACAAACTACACACCCACCTTCACATAAAACACAAACTACACACCCACCTTCACATAAAACACAAACTACACACCCACCTTCACATAAAACACAAACTACACACCCACCTTCACATAAAACACAAACTACACACCCACCTTCACATAAAAACACAAACTACACACCCACCTTCACATAAAACACAAACTACACACCCACCTTCACATAAAAACACAAACTACACACCCACCTTCACATAAAAACACAAACTACACACCCACCTTCACATAAAAACACAAACTACACACCCACCTTCACATAAAAACACAAACTACACACCCACCTTCATGGAGGCTCTCAAAAAAATCTACCCAAACAGCAGAGGCCTCCAAGGCAGAAACGCACTCGACCACCACAATACAATACTAATCATGAGACACATAACCCTCCTAAACAGTGTGCCAATCAACCAGAGCCCCTAAGGCAAAACAGCATGCCCAACACATTAGTCATAGGTGACTTGATAGTGAGGCACACTGATGTTCCACTCACTAGGTTAAATAAGGAGAAAGTAACAGTCAGCTGCCTGTCAGGTGCCAGGATCTGTCACATAACGCACGCACTCAGGTCCGTCAACAACAGGTACAAATATGACTCTTGTCATTGTACATGTGGATGTGAATGACCTGAGACATACCTCCTTGGACTATATGAAAAGAGACATGCAGGAGCTCTCAGATTATGTAGCCCAGGCAGGTACGACCCTAGCCCTGAGCAGCCTCCTGCCATCACTCAGAATGGTACCACAGTACAAGCAGAAAATAATTGATTTCAACAATTGGCTAAGTTTCTGGTGTCATTCTAAGGGGATCCAGTATCTGTCTGCCTGGGATGACATGATTGACAGACCTCGATGCTTTGCCAGAGATGGTCTGCATCTGTAACCCATGGGCTTCCCGACACTGGCCAAGGCTCTTGCCTCCCCATAGTGCCTTTTTTAGGTGGTGTGCCAAAGACAAATTGCCTCCATAACAGCTACAAACAAATGCAATCTAAGGGTCATGCTGCTCAATGCTAGAAGTCTAAATCTCAAAGTGCATTTGGTTGAAACACTCCTTAAAATGGAGAACATCGACATTTGTGCTGTAACAGAGACCTGGTTCAAGGCAGCAGAAAACACCCCTGCACTACCAGGCTATAACTCATTCCACACCTTTCAGCCCCAGAACTTGGACTGAAGCTCCAAAGGTGGTGGTGTTTCCATATTCATAAAGGATGCACACAACCCCACATTGGTAGCCCAGCATAATACATCAGAGATACTTCAGGTGCAGCTAACACTGGGTAAGACAGAAATTCAGGTCATAGCCTGCTATAGATCCCTAACCATGTCCCAAGACTCACACTCCATGTTCCTAAGCACCCTGGAGAATATTAGGGTCCAACCCAACACTCTCATACTGGCCGACTTCAACTACCTCTCCATTAACTGGGAAAACTATTCATGTACAAGTACACTTGCCCAACGTTTCCTGGAATTTATTAATCCCAATGCCCTGGACCAGCTCGTTCTTACCCCCACTAGAGGTAGCAACATCCTTAACCTGGTCATTACTAACATGGACGATTGTTGCTCTACACCAATAGTCAGCTCCTCCCTGGTTAGATCCAATCACAAACTAATCACCTTCGAAATACACATCCTTCCCATCTGCTCCGCAAAGGTAACCACCATGAAAAACTTCTCCAAAGCTAACTTTGGGCTCCTAAAAACAGAGGTGGCTAACTTCACGGCACCCATGCAAATGGAGAATAGTTTCATGAGCACTGAATCATACACCAATGCACTGTACAAACGCATACACAAATGCATGGATCTCGCCATACCCAATAGAACCAAGACACGCTCCTCCAAAAAAAGGAAGCCAATCTGGTGGCTCCCTGCCATAAACAAACTCTACAACAGAAGGAGGAAATGATGCAGAATAAGGTGAAGTCCCAAGACTGGAAAAACTCCCTTACCAGCCTCAACAAAAAGTTGAGATTCCTCATCAAATCCTCTAAAGCTAGCTATGAAAACAGAATTGGAGCAGATAGTAAGGACAACCACAAGGCCTTCTATAGTTATGTAAATAATCTCCACGGCAATACCCAGATTTGCTCTAAGATACTGCACAATGGTACCTCCTATACCGAGCCGACAGATATTGCCAGTATACTGGCAGACAGATTCAGTGCCAACTTTACCACTCTCTCCCTCACCAAAGGACCAATCACAACACAAGTAGATTGCCAGGCACCCGGTATTACTGCTGCAGAGGTTAAAACAGCACTGTCCAAGGCCAAGAATACAGCTTCTGTGGGACCTGATAATATCCCTGGCTGTGTTCTACATGAACTACAGAGTGAACTGACACCTCACCTGTGTGCCTTGTTCAATCACAGTCTCACCTCAGGCTCTGTCCCTACCAAATGGAACACTGCTAAAGTCACCCCTCTCCACAAAGGAGGAGTGACTACAGACCCTGGGAACTATCACCCCATTAGCCTGACGAGTCTGATATGCAAAGCTATGGAACAAATCATCATGGACCTAATAAACAAGGATATAGGGAATCTCCAAACTCTGGATCCTACACAGTTTGGTTTTGTGAAGGGTAGATCATGCCTGTTCAACCTGGTCGACTTCACTGAGTCAGTCACCAGAGCTGTGGATGAAGGCAAGGTGGTTCATATAGCCTACCTTGATCTGGCCAAGGTCTTTGATACCATTTCCCACTTAGGAATCATAGAAAAACTCACTAAGCTAGGCATCAACCCCTATATCACTAGGTGGGTTGCAAACTGGCTCACAGATAGAACCCACACTGTGAAAGTAGTCGACTCCAAGTCAGACTGCTAACCAGTCATGAGTGGAGTCCCACAGGGTTCGGTCCTGGGTCCTCTCCTGTTTGGTATCTACTTTTCTGAAGTCCAGACCAACATGAAGGGACTCTAACTGACAAAGTTTGCAGACGACTGGAAGTTGGGAGCTATTATTAACTCTCCAAGTGATGATGACATCCTACAGAAAGGCCTCACTGAGACCAACGACTGGTGTCAAAACCATGGCCTTAAGTGCAATGCCAAAAAATGTGTAGTCATCCCCTTTGGGAAAAACCCGGTTCCCATGAATTACCACATCAATGGTAGTCCACTGAACACAGAAGGCATTATAAGAGATCTGGGAACACAGGTTAACAGCAACCTCTCTTTTCACCACCACATTGCCACTGTGGTCAGAAAGTCCTTCTGTGTGGCACATCTCATTACTAAGGGTTTTGCATCCAAGATGAAATAGGTCATTATCTCCCTCTACTCTTCCCTCATTAGGCCAATAATTGAGTATAATGCCCCATTTGGCATGTACGTCACTAGACACCTGCAACAACTGGGGAGACCACAAAAGTACCTCACAAAGAGGATCCTAGGCCTTAAACACTTGTCCTATATGGACAGACTCAAAAAACTCCAACTATTCTCTGTCTCATATCGCCTACTTAGAGGCGATCTCTGCTTGACTTACAAAGCCATGTCTGACCCAGCTCTGTTAGAAATGATACATCTAAAGAAATCCCAATCCCTCCGCACCACATGCTTCAGAGACCTCAACCTCATTATCACAATTAACAGAACATGCTGGAGAGACAGGTTCATAACCCAGAGACTGCCCATGCTATGGAATAGGCTTCCCATACATATCAAGCAGAGCACCTCACTGGCCCTCTTCAAGAGAAATCTTGATGAGTAGATGGGAAATAGAAAATTCACCCTGGGGATCACTCCAGTGGCTCTACTCGACAGAGGCACTGGGAACTAAGGTCGGGTGGCACGATGCCAGTGTAATCCTATGGGCTAGGCTTATAAAGCCTTCAGAGCCATTAGCCTAGTACACACCTATAAACCTAAAATCTATTCTAAAATTAAAAAATTCATATGTATAAACAGGTATAATGAAGTATATTTTTATTTTCTTCATATTCTTACATTACTTTATTGGTATTTTATTTTAACTTTACCTTTAAGATTATACACTGTTTAATTAATTATTTCATTTTACTTGATTTTGATTGGCTGGCACTGAGTATTTCATATATGGTTTTAATTAGAGTTGTGTGTACTTGAAAAAGAGTTTTGACTTGAAAGCTTGTGAAAAAACTCTCCTTTGTGGACGTTTCTGCCTTGGTCTGTTTTGTTCCAGTTTAGAATACGGAGGCACATTTAGCTGTTTTTCCTCTACTTATTTCCTAGGTTTTATTTCTCCCAATCACAACTGGTCCTTTACCAAGACCATAATTCAAAGGCTGTAATTTTCTTCCTGTATTGTTTTAGCACCGTATAGCTTTTGCCTAAATACCTCATTATTGAAAATACCGTAGCTTGGACAAGTCAAATCTTTCTATCGAATGATATTTCTCCAGGCCTCATGTTCTTACTTAAATCCTTTATGGATTTCTTGACTGTTTATCCTCTTGTCATTTCATGATTTATGTTGATCAAAGTGGACTGAAGTTGTCTCCAAGCGCAATTTATATTTAACAGATGATCTAATAGAGATTCTACATTACTTATTTGGTCTGTACTTGAAATAATCCTTTGCTGCCTCACCCTGGGGAAAAAAGCTGAAGTGTTTAAATTTTACAAAGTGGGAGACACATCGTGCCCTTTAAACTATAGGTCAGTGACCTTTATTAATCTTTTTGGTAAATGATTTGAAAAGCTACTATGTTTTTCAGTTCACTATCCAGGGTCTAGAAAATTTAGATGTGTATTATCATTAATTTGCTCCTACTCTTGCACATCTCTTGGAAGTTAATTATTTTTTACAATTATATTATTATGGACCTTGAAGAAGATTAGAATTGTTTAGTAGTAGTAGTAGTAGTATATATATATATATATATATATATATATATATATATATATATATATATGTATAGGTTTACATGCATTTGGTCGCTCGACCAAAGGTCGATCCGTCGGAATTTCGAACCTAAATGTCAAATCTCGTACTCGTGAATGCTCATAATGTCATGTGCAACATCGAATTCAAAATTCCTGATCACACAACCGCCGCAACAAGCGCTACCATGGGTTGAGAGGGGGTATAGTAGCCTGGCCAGCATTCGGTAATCTCGGATTCGACATCCGCAGCTTTGACATTTCGCGATCCTGGGGTTCTGCTTTCAGCATGTTCATGTTTGGACATCAGCCGTTTGCGCAAATGCATGTATACTATATATATATATATATATATATATATATATATATATATATATATATATATATATAAGCGCTACAGAATCATGAAAGCCCAAAATACTGAGACCAAAATCCTGAAAATTCAAAATCCTGAAAACTCAAAATCTTGAAAACTCAAAATCCTGAAAACACACAGGATACCAATATTTATTATATTCCACCACAAGTACATACAGAAACATATTACCCTTCAACTATATGCATATATGCAGGGGGGGCAAGCTCCCCATGCACCCCCCCCCGCTACTTAAATATAACAACTCCGAGATTGCACTTTAGTACTTGGAGAAAAGTAATATGGTTTGTGTTTTATTTGTTTTGTTTGTGTTTTCAGGATTTTGAGTTTTCAGGATTATGAGTTTTTAGGATTTTGAACTTTCAGGAGTTTGGTCTCAGGATTTTGGTCTTCAGGATTTTGGGCTTTCAGGATTCTGTAGTGCTCCTATAGATATATATATATATATATATATATATATATATATATATATATATATATATATATATATATAGTTCCCCTTTATAATCTCGAAATACTGAAATCTCGAATTTCAGTATTTTGAGACCATAAAGGCAAATTTTTAAAATAGCGAAAGTGCATAATCGTGAATTCGACTATCTTAAATTCATGGTTATGGCTTTACGCCACATTACGTGCAGTGGCTTGTGTGGATGGTGTCTGGTGTGTGTGGATTTAGGTGCGATTTAAGGTAAGTGACTGTTTTGTAAGGGTTTTGGGTGGGAGTTTGTATGTATGTGAGTGTGTTTGTAAGTTGTACTTGTGGGTTAGGGTAGGCAGGTGAAAGTATGAGTGTGTAAGTGTTGGATGTGTTGGTGTTTGTATATGTGTGATGTGTGTGTGTGTGTGTGTGTGTGTGTGTGTGTGTGTGTGTGTGTGTGTGTGTGTGTGTAAGAGACGGACTGTAGAATGTCTGGGTGTGAGTTTGCTGTCTTTTCCTGTTTGTGCAATCTCAGAGGCAGTATATATAAGTAGGGGGGTGGGGGGCACAGCCTCCACATGTGGGGTGCAGGGGGGATTGCCCCCCCGTTTATATGTAGTTTAGGTGTGTTGATGTGTGTTATTGTGTTTGTGTATGTTTTGTTGTTTGATTTGTTGTAGTGTGGGTAGGATGGTGTATGTGTTGTGTGTTGTATGGTGTGTTAATGTTTGCAATTTTGTTTTTCGCGGTTTTGGGGTTTTGGAATTTTGAGCGTTCACCTTTATGGTCTTGAGATACTGAAATTTGAGATTGAGACATACACATACATATACAAGTTTGTGTGTGGTGGCTTGGACAAGGCATTTGACTCAATTACCCATAAACAGCTATTAGAAAATTGATGAAGCTTGGTATTAATCATGAATAATAGCAAGAATTAACAACTGGCTACTTGAAAAGGAATTCAGAGCCACAGTTAAAAGTCAGTCAGTTACATGTATGAGGGTGAGTTCAGGGGTACTGCACAGTTTAGTAATACACCCATTATTATTTAACATATTATTCCCTGATATTAGAGTTAATTACTGTTACTTGTGCAAAATTAAGGTAACTCTAAGATTAATGGAATCATTAATAATCCTGAGGATGTTACATTTTCAACATACTTTATTCAATGTTAAGAAATGGTCTAAGAATTACTACTCACAATAACTTCTGTTAAGCCTGTTAATATCCATTTAGGTAATTACAGCATCCCAGCTCTCAACTTGAACTATATTATTAGCCTATGCCAAAGATGCTGCAGTCACTGGAAGATAAATCTGTCCCTCCAGCATGTCCTATTTAAGTCACAGGCCATTTTTACGTCCCTGGAATGGGTGACTCTAGTCCCGTTTGATTTATGGATATGCAGCAAGTGCATTAGGTTTGGGTCTGAGATTGCTCTGTAAGCCACGCATAAGTCTTCCCTAAGAAGTCTATATGATGCAGAGTAACGTGACAGGGACTTTAGTCTGCCTGTGTATGGCACGTGCTGGAGTCCCTTCATCTTCTTTGTTAAAATCCTCAGAGGTCTCTCCAATTGCTGCAGGTGCTTTCTATGGTACATGCCAAACAGGGCGTTATACTCAATTATGGGCTGGATTAGTGCTGAGTACAGAGGGGTTATAACCTCTTTTGTTCTCAAGGTGATGCCTTTACTAATCAAGTATGCTATGTAGAAAGCCTTCCTTACTACAGCAGACACATGGTGGTTGAAGTTAACTTGTGAACCCAAATCCCTTACCACTTCGTGGGTACTTAGGATATTGTTGCTGAATTAATAGTGTGAATGGACATTGTTTGTGCTGAAGGGAATGATGATGCATTTCTTTGCATTCAGTTTGAGACCATGACTAAGACACCAGTCGCTGGTTTGTGTAAGACCCTCCTGGAGTACACTGACATAATTTGGGGATTCAATAATTGCACCCAGTTTGCAGTTGTCTGCAAACTTGGTCAGCCACAACCCCTTAGTTTTGACCTGAACTTCTGAGAAGTATATACCAAATAGTAGGGGGCCCTGCACTGACCCCTGTGGCACCCCACTGGTAACAGGTCTGCTGGTTGATATGGAGTCACCCACTTTGGTAGTGCGTGTCCGGTTTGTGAGCCAGTTAGCAGCCCATCATGCAAAGAAGGGATTTACATTCAGTATGCTAAGTTTATCGTTAATGCCTGAGTGTGAGATTGTGTCTAAAGCCTTTGCCAAGTCGAGGTATGCTGTGTGCATATATCTGCCCTCATCAATGGTCCTGGTTACATTTTTTAAAAAATCCACAAAATTTAACGGGCAGGATCTCCCCTTGATGAAGCTGAATTGGGTAGAATCCAGGGTTTGGTACTCACCTAAGTCTTTATTTATGAGGTCCATAATGATATGTTCCATGGCCTTACAGATGAGACTGGTCAGGCTTATGGGTCTGTAATTCCCTGGATCTTTTGCTAGGCCACTTTTATGAAGGGGAATAACTGTTGCTGTTCTCGCTTCTGTGGGAACAATGCCTGTGGTTAGACTACAATTGAAAAGGGTACTTAATGGTAATGGTAGTTCATGTTTTAGCCTGTTTAGAAGACAGAATGGGATGCAGTCTGGTCCCACAGAGGCTGTGTTTTTTGCCTTGGACAAGGCTTTGATGACCTGTTCTTTAGATATGTAGAGCAGAGGGTTGGTGGAAGGTTTGTGATAGATTTGGAGGGGATAGGGAGTGAAATTTTCACCAAACCTATCTGCTAACAGGTTTGGTATCTCTGTGGGGTCAGTGTGCGTGATACCATTGGTCACTAGTTCTGTACATGCTTGGGTCCTACCTTTTAAGCTACTTATGTAGCTATAAAAGGCCTTATGGTTATTCTTGCTGTGCTAGCTACATTTTTTTCAAAGAGGCCCTTAGGTGATTTGACAAGTTATCTTATTTGCCTGGTGAGGCCAAGGAGGGTGTTTTTCCATTGTTGGGGTCTCACCTTTATTTTTTCATGGACAGCAAATTTTTGCATTTATTGTAAAATCTGTTGATGCTAATGTCCACCATGGTGGCTTGTTTTTAGTTGAGGCTCTGGCTTTGATTCTTTCTGATAAAACCTAGTCTAGACACTTATGCAAGTGGTTGTACAGGGCTTTAGTGTAAGCTTCGGTGTAGTTACCACTTCCAGCTTGGGGTGGGGCTCAGAATGCATTTATACCTTCACCAAAGAGTGCATAGTTTGCCATGGTGAAGTTTTTTAGTCTGATTTTTGCCCTTTGTGAGTTCTGGTGTTAGTGTCAGCTTGAAGGTGACTGATTTGTGGTCAGATTTAACAAATGAGGGTCCAACAGTTGCGGTACTGCATCCATTTGACATGTTAGTGAGGACCAGATATAGTATGTTTGTTCCTCTTGTCAGGATATGAACAATTTGTTCCAGGGCATTTGAGCTAACAACTTTTGCACTAGTGGGTTCAGGCTGGAGTAGGTTTCCCAGTTGATAGTGGGATAATTGAAATTCGCCATAACCAGAGTGTTCGGTAATATTTGGATTGTCTCCAGTCTGGTCAAGTATGTTTTGTGCACGTCATGACCCATGGAGGGGGATCTATAACTGACTATGACTTGAATAGGGTCTTACCCACTGTCTGAACTTGGAGTAACTACATGGAGTTTTCCAGTTTAACTAGATGGGAGGTGAATTTATCTTTAATATAGATAGAAACGCTGCCTCTGTTGTTTCTCACACATTAATTTAGTGGTCTGAAGGTGGGGAAGGCTAACATTTTGTTACCCAGTTTAAAAGCCTTTAGCTTTATCTAACTCATCATTAAGTAAGTCTCCATGAGAAGTACTTCAGTCTTATTCCCTCTGTGTTCCTCTTAGGTAAGACCAATATTGGAATGTAATAATCTTTATAGTCTATATGTCAATTCCCATTAGGCCTCAAATACTTTTTACTCAGAAGGTTACAGAAATTGCAGGAAAAAAGCCCATAAAGACATCGTTCATATACTGTACTGAATATCATTTTAAAAGGTGTGGAATTTCTAAGTGCCAATGATCCTGCACTGTTAGAACTTTACCATCTAGAAGTATGTACTTCTATAACTGAAACTAGAGACTGTATCTCCTTATCTGTGCTACTAGTCCATTATAGTAATAAGGAGGAGTTTGTCATTCTCTGGTTGATTTGTTATCCACTGGAATAATTTAAGCTGCTATTTAAGGAGAAGTGAAAGTGTAGTAGATTTTTAAAAAGAAAGTACAGTTGTGTACATTTACCAAAAATGTAGATGTTCGAGTGTATTCACTGTTGCAGTCATCACATTTGGGTTATCCCTGCCAGGGTAGCCCTCGGCCAGCCTGAATACCAGAGGCTTAGTATTTCTGTGTTGGTTGCTGTCGCTTCAGGACTGACATCAGGTCATCAGTAGTATAGTAAGACAGCCGACACCATTACATCAGTTTTTCTTGCCATAACCTGTCAGGAGCCCCCAAGTAGGAGCCAGGCTCTTGTAGAAGAACCCCACCAATAGAAAGTAAATACCAATCTGTCCCTTGTAAAGAAAGAGAAGAAAGGGGGATGGAGGGAGGGAAACCAGGACTGCAACAGTGAATACACTCGAACATCTACATTTATGGTAAGTGTATACATCTGTACTATGTTCTTCGTGTTTCACTGTTGCAGTCATCACATTTGGCTTGATTCCCAAAGCTAAGGAAATGGGTGGAGGCAGTCAAGGAAACTAGGGGCTGGCTAGAATGCCCTGCAAGACTGCAAAGGCAAACCCTGCCCTGGATTTGAAGAAGAGAGGCAGGTGATACTGTTTGGTAAAAGTGTGAACAAAATCCAGGTGGTAGGCTCCAGGATGTTCCTGGTGGGGACTCCTCTGAAGAAAGCTGCAGAGGTGGAGGCTGCTCTGGTGGAGTGAGTCCTGACCCCCTTGGGTGGGGGGGGCTTTACATGTTGTTTGTAGCAGAAATGGATGTAGTGTGCTATCCATTTGGAAATGGTTTGTTTGGAGATGGCTTTGCCTTCTGCCCCTGTAGCAAAGCTAACCAGCAATTGATCTTGACTTTCTGAAGGATTTAGTCTTGTCTAGATAGAGTCTGAGCTGTCTGTGCACATCTAGAGAGTGCAGGATCCTATCCCCCTTGTTCTGGGGATTAGAAAAAAAGGAAGGCAAATGAATGGATTGGTTGAGAGCCACACTGGACACCACCTTGGGCATGAAGGATGGGTTAGTTCTGAGGGATACCCTGTTGGCATGGAAGATGATGAAGGGTTCCACAGCCATGAGCACTTGCAGCTCAGAGACTCTTTTGGCTGAAGTGATGGCCAGAAGGAAAGCTGTCTTCCTGGAGAGAAATTTTAGCTCTGCAGAAAAGCTGGTTTGAAAGGGGGCAGGGTGAGCTTTTTCAACACAAAGTTAAGGTCCTAAGCTAGGGTTGGTGCTCTTCTGGGTGGCCTCAAGTTGCTAGCCCCTCTTAGGAACTGTTTGATCAAAGGGTGTGAGAAAAGGGGCTGCTCAGTGGGAAATGAGCAGAGATAGCAGAGGCATGAATTTTTATAGAGGAGAAAGAGAGGCCACTGTGTAGTTGGTCAGCTAAGTAATCCAGGATGAGAGGGACGGAGGGCTGTGCCGTATTGGCTCCCTTAGCCTGGATCCAGGTGCAGAACCTTTTCCATTTGTCAGCATAAGACTTTCTAATGCTAGGGCATCTGGCCTCGCGTATAACATCTAGAACCTGTTTACTGAGGCTGGCAGATTGATCCGGGGTTAGGGAATAAGCGAAGCTGCCAAATTGAGTGTCTGCAATTGGGGATGCATGAATTCCTCTTCCCTCTGGGTCAGGAGGTTTGGAATCTGAGGAAGATGCCATGGTGCCAGTGGGGACAGGCTGTGCAGCAAGGAATACCAGTGGTGGCGAGTCCAGTCTGGAGCTATAAGAACTGTCCTTGGTTTTTCCTCCTTTATTTTGAGCAGTACCCTGGGGATGAGAGGTAGTGGAGGAAAGGCATAGACCAATAGATTGATCCAGGGGAAGGACAGGCCATCCACTTTCAAACCATGCACTGATGCTCCCTTGTGCAGAATTTGCTGAGCTGATGGTTGATGTGGGAGGCAAACAGGTTGACCTTTGGAGTGCCCCATTTCTGAGTTATTAGGGTGAAGTTTCTTCTGTTGAGCTGCCACTCGTGTGGGTCCAGAAGATTTCTGCTTAATTGGTCTGCCAGAGAGTTGAGAGGACCTGGTAGGAATTGTGCTAACAGGTGCAGTTGCATGGCAGCGGCTATGTGCCAAAGGGTCATGGCCAGCCTGCATAGAGGGTAGGAGTCAGTCCCTCCCTGCTTGTTGATATATCACATCACAGTGGTGTTGTCTGTTTTGATCAGAAGAGTGTTGACACCAAAGGCTTTTTAGGTACCATTGAAGTTTCCTCATATGTAGTTTGGGATATGCAAATGGGTAGTATGCAAGATGCCATGAACCCCAGAGCCTGCAGGATCTTCCTTGTAGATAACTGGGGTCTGGTGGCTAGTTGAGAGAAGTAGGCTGTCAGGAAAATTAGTTTTTCTGGTATAAGGAATGCCATCTGGGATGCTGTGTCCAGGCTTGCTCCCAGGAAGATAATCCTTTGGGTGGGCACCTGTTTGGATTTATTTTCATTGATTGTGTACCCTATGGATGTTAGGAGTGTCTTTGCAAAGGCCAGGTGCTTGAGCAGCTTTTCCTGGCTGCCTGCCTGAATAAGGCAGTCATCTAAGTATGGGTAAATCTGGATATTCCTTTGTCTGCAAAAGGCAATGGCCGGAGCCAGACATTTTGTGAAAAGTCTGGGAGCAGTAGATAAGCCAAAGGGAAGCACAGAGAACTGAAAGTGTTGAGATCCTGCCCTGAAACGGAGATATTTCCTGCATGATTCCCTGATAGGAATGTGGAGGCAGACCTCTTTTAGATCTAGGATGGCTAGCCAACTGTCCTTGGAGGGCATGGGTAGCAGCTGCTGGATGGTGAGTTGTTTAAATTTTGGGATCACCAGGAAAATGTTTAGGATGGATAGAGCAAGAATGGGGGGTGGGGGAGGTGAGTCATTGTGAGTTCTTACCATAAGGGGGTGGCTTAGAACTCCCTGGTTTTGAAGTGGAGGTAGTCCACTGCTTAGATCTCTGCATTCCCTGTGGATGCTGTCTGAGGAGTTTGGTTCCCCCGGGGCCTGGGCTGGACTGGCTTAGTGGGAGCAAGAAAGGATCAATGCTTGGTGGGACAATGCCTGCTGAACCTGGGTGGCTGGACCTGTAAGAAATCCTTAACTGTCTGCATAGATTTTGCTTTTTCTTCCATCTTTTTTAAGACCTCTTCTGCCTTAGTGCCAAATAAGTTGTCTTTATGCAAGGGGGCATCCAACTATTTAGATTTGACATGGTCTGGCAGGGGCTGTTCCTTAAGCCATGCATGCCTTCTAATAACAGATCCAGTGACTGCTGCCTTGCAAGAAGTTTCTAGGGTGTCAAAACTACAGTGCAAGGTGTGTTTAGTTACTTGACTTGCAGAATGCATTAACTCTTGTAACTCTTTAGATTCTGTACAACCAGGAAGGGAAGACATTTTTTGTTTGAGGAGTTCCAGGGAATGTTGCTGAAATTTTAGCATATGGAACTGACAATTTAGTGCCCTGATAGCAAGAGTAGCTGAGGTGTATACTTTTTTATCCCATTTGTCTAGTGCTCGGGAATCCCAATCTGAGGGGTTGGGATTCTTAGCAGAGGTTACTTTAATCCCTTTAGGCCCTTGAGAAATTACCTCAGGGTCAGCAGTAGGATTTTTAAAAAGAAATTTGTGTGAGTCAGGGACTCTATAGTACCTGTCTGGGTTTCTGGGTGCAGGAGGGAAGGTGTCAGGAGTCAAGCTGGATTCCAGGAAAACATCCTCCACAACAACCAGGACTGGGGGGATGGCCAAGGGTCTGTGCTGTGGAAGATCTAAGAATTCCCCAAGTCTCTTTTTAGACTGAGGGTAGCCTTGACTCTCCCATTGGCAATGCTCCCTTAAGGTATGAAGGGTTTCCCCAAAGGAAAAATCCTCTGGGGGAGAGGCTGAAAGGATGGCATTCTCTGCATCAGAATCCTCATAAGTAGAGAGGGGTTGCATGTCTTCATATTCAGATGCATCAGAGTCATCTGACTCTTGTTCAGACGAAACTGCAGGAGACAGATCTCTTTTCCTTTTGGAGGGGGTAGTTTGGCTTCCCTTGATCAGCATGATAAGGTCTTCCGCTATTTTAAGCATTTGAGACTGAGGCAAGGAACCAGGTGCCTGAGATTGGGTTGTCTTGGATGTGGTTCATACCCTGGGCCTAAGAAACTCAGTCATTTTCAAAACAATGGTAGTTTAGAAAGAAGACGTCAGTTTGTGTTGAGAATCGGTAGTGCAAAGGACTTCCTCGGAAGCTGGTGCCTGCTCAGTAGCTCCGGACCCATCCAAGGTAGAGATGATCACAAGAGCCTTAGTCGAAGAAGAGTTTTGCGGCATACTGGACTCTGAAAGGGTCTCGGTAGCGGCCTGCAAATCCACAGAAGCAGGCATCAGGGGCTGCAAAAGCGCCTCAATGAGGACCAGAGAACTGACGACTAGCTTAACGGAAACGTCATCTGTAGGTTTGGACCTCTGCGGCCTGTCTCTGTCTTTATCTTTATGTTTTTTCAGAGGATCTGCTGTCGGATGGCTTACTGAAGCCATATCGGAATTCGAAGACTGTAAGCGAAAATATCTAGCTACAATAAGGGCCCGACGATGGATAGTTCTGACGTTGAACAAAGTACAGAAGCGACAATGAGGGATATCGTGGTCTGGGCCTAAACAAGTGATGCTGTAAGAATGAAAGTCTCGGTGTGGTATTTGCTTTCCACAGGCGAGACAATTATTAACTTTTTCTGACATCGGTTAGTGCAAGAAAAAAGGATCCCAATGGGGTACTTAGCTTTAGAAGACTTCAACTTCAATTCGGTAGATGAAACTCAGGCAGCGGTCGAATGGCACTCATGCGAACTGCTTCTGCTTCGGGATCCATGGCAAGAAAGACTGATGTAATGGCGTTGGCTGCCTTATTTTATACTACTGACGACCTGATGTCAGTCCTGAAGCAACAGCAACTGATGCAGAAATACTAAGCCTCTGGAATTCGGACTGGCCAAGAGCTACCCTGGCAGGGGATAACCCAAATGTGATGACTGCAACAGTGAAACACGAAGAACATCTAGACATTTGTTTGAGCAACAGAAAATTATTTGAGGTGACTGATCATAATGGAAAGCATTGCGTATTGTTCACAATACTATCACTGATGTAGCTTTTTAAATACACTTACTAAAATTATTTCTTTCATAGGGTTTATCTATATTTAATCAAATTGCCCTTCAATGGCCTAGGCTTGAGAAGTATATTTCATTGAGAAGCATATAACATGCTAAATCACAAAAAATCTGTAGGGGCAACCCATGCACTATACTATGTGTTCCTCTTACTTATATAAACCAAATTAGTGGCTGCATAACAACAGGCAAACGTGCGAAGTTCCACCCCAGTGTTCCACCAGCACTGAAGCTCATTACATTCTGATAAGGTATGAGGAAAGAAACATTAATAAAGATTCTTAAAAAGATACTTAAATGAACTACACTCATCTGACTATAGAATAGTCTTTTCATAAAATCCTTATTTCAAAAATGTCTATATACACACTAATCTTAATGAGTAATTATGCCACTTTAACAAACAAGTGGGCATTAACTAGAGTCAGTCTAGTTTTGATCCACTCAGAAAAAAAAGTGATGAGCACCCTGTCAAAAAGTAATTATTTTTTCTTTTAATGTCATAAATTATGGTGCTGGTTAGAAAATGATTATAACACAGCTCTTAAGAATGCTAAATAAATGTCACAATGCACCTCACATAATGAGAAAGGTAATACTTTGAGCTACCTTACTTTTAAGGTACATAAGAATCATTGCAACTGTCCAACCCCAAAAATGACTAAGAAACAAGACAAGGAAAAACTCTTGACATTTTAAAGATGGTTGCTAGCATTACACAAGTGTAAGTCAATACAAAAATGAATGTGAACATTTTGTTTCAGTGAAAACAATGTTTTTAAGTGGGATTTGCAAATTAGTTAGAACAATTGTTAGAGTAAATATCCATCTATCCAGTAAGCTAAGTTTTAACTCCAAGGTAATTGTATCTTGGGATAAGTTGAGTCGCTCCTTTCATGGCAACCTCAGAAGCAATTGGCATTTTGACTAACTATGCTTTATTCTCCACATGACTGCTGGGATGAGAAGTGATTCTCTTTTCAAAGATAAATAAAGCCTTCATTTGGGACCTGAAACAAAGTTTTAATGAATAAAAGAAATAAAACAAATTAATTATATTTCTTAATTCTAACAAACTGCTTAGATGCATAAATAAATATGAAACATTAGCTAGTGTTAATAGTTTTTCTTTCAGCCATTTAGCAATCAGGCAAAAGTTTTACCCATCTTACATTGAGATAATCTGGCTGGAGGAACCATCACTGAGCCTCCCAGAAACTGTGAGAAGTTTGGCATTTTTGTCTCCCAGCATAAGTGATAACATCAATTGCTCATCCTTGTTGTTTAAAATAAAACTTCTTTTACTTCCTGCATTTCATAAGAAATTACCTTGCAACTAGATCCCAACATTGATTTGTTCATATTTTGATTTTGCATTATGCAAGTTGAGAAATGGACTCCAAGCTTAGTGATTCAAACTATGAAGGATAATTGCCCGTGTAACTACTCAGATAGCAGAAGCAGATCTGCATTCATTGGGTTTGCTTTAATTTGACCAGTGCACAAAGATCAAACCTGTAAAGTCTGCACAGAACTTGATATTGCTACTCAGAGACATTAAAGAAAATACTTCAAGCCTTGTTTACGAAGAAGTGTCTGTTCCAATTCTTTTTATTTATTCATTCATTACTTGTTTATATCTAATAACTAGGAAATTCCAATTGTGCATAACCTGTTTTTGGATGTCTGTGGAGAAGAGCTCAACAAAAAAAGCTCATGCAACTGTGCATACTACAGTAAAGCAAGTGTACAAGAATATAATGAAAATAAACATTAATTGCCAACAACAGCAACATATAAAAACAATTTTATGTAAAAATGAATATATAATTGAAATGAAGAGTTATGTACTTACCATAACTTGGCATCTGTGTTATCCTACATCACTGTTCATCACTCTTGGGTTTTGAATCCAATATCAGATCCAAGATCAGATTCTAGGCTTGAGCTCTTCCCACTCCCATGATCCCTCACTGCCCTTTAACCCCTCAGATCAAGTTTGCCCTAAGCTAGAAAGCAACTAAGGAAGACCTTGACCACCAAAAAGGACATCTGCACATCCTCTAGATCCTACAGGACGGGGGATGGAGGGAGGGATAGTGATGAATAGTGACATAGGTTAACACAGATGCCAAGTTATGGTAAGTACATAACTATCTGATGTTATCCATGTCACTATTCCTCACTCTTGGGCCAGAGTCCCCAGCTACCTTAAATCCTGGCCGGCATCATGGAAGGACATGCCGAACAACTGTGGAGCTCAAGGAAGCCCTGTTCCTGGAAACAATGTCAAGTTTGTAGTGGCTAACAAAAGTGTGAGGAGAAGACCAGGTAGCTGCCGTACAAATGTCATCTATGTAATGATGGCAAAGAAAAGGCAGTTGATGTAGCCATTGATCTAGTGGAATGAGCTCTAATGGGCCCTGGTAAAGATAAACATTTGGAGGAATAAGCAAAGGAAATGCACATCAAAATCCAATGAGAGATAATTAATTTGGATACAATCTGACCCTTCCTGTTAAGAAAGAATGCCACAAACAGCTGATCAAACTTGCGGAAGGTCTTTGTACCATCTAAGGAGAAATGCAGTTGTCTATGTAAGAGATAATCCCCTTTGTTAGCAAAATTTGGAAAGAAGACTAGCAATTGGATTGAGTGGTTCAGGTTCGCTTCTGTGGCAACCTTAGGCAGGCTTAATATCAGAGCTTTGGCCGGCTAACATCTACCTGAAATCAGCTGGACGTATAAGTGAATTTAAGTAAACTTTTACCTGCTGTTTTGCATATAGTACTGTATTTAATTGGTTTATTTGTGTTTTTCACTGAATATTAACTCAACTGAACTTGTGGCTGTCTCTCTACAGAGTATTTTTTAGAATTTCTGTATAGCCATTGATAGCAGTGGGGGATAGTTTCAGCTCATCACTGACATTCTTGCCTTATATAAGTGGTACATTTTGAGTTATCTCTGCTTAATATCAGAGCTTTGGCCGGCTAACATCTACCTGAAATCAGCGGGACGTATAAGTGAATTTAAGTACACTTTTATCTGCTGTTTTGCATCTAATACTGTATTTAATTTATTTATTTGTGTTTATCACTGAATATTAACTCATCTAACGTTGTGGCTGTCTCTCTACAGTTAGTTCCCTACCCACCCTCCCTGTTCTTGTTTTGGTGTTAATGTTGGTGGCTTTGAAATTGCCCGCCCCTATTGTAGATTTGTATTTGGATACTCCTTCTGGGCCCATCTCATTTGCTCACTCAACTGAGTGCAGTGAGATCATATTCTGATTTCAGGCACTCCTACTGTGTGCAAAGAGAGCATTTGGGAAGGACAACCCCTGTAGCATCTTAATCCTGCTCTGTTCCCTCCCTCAAAAAAATAAAAAATAAAAAAAAAAAATATATATATATATATATATATATATATATATATATATATATATATATATATTATTCAGCTGCTCTTACTGTAACTGTCTTAGTTGCTCTTCTGCATGCTGTTCAGTCGCTCTTACCCTGCACTTATTACTGCTTGTTAGTAGCCTTCTAATTTACTGCCTTCTGCACTTGTTTTTTAGTCATTTGTTCATTTAATTGCATTTATTTGAACTGTATGTGCTGTAGTGTTGCTACACACTTGGGTGTGCTGGCCTGCACTACAATTTGAATTGTATTTACTGCTGTTTTAGCTGCTTTTCTGCAACAACAACAATTCTAAGCTTGTTTCCTGCCTTTCCTGTAACTAGTCAAGTCCAGATACAGACTTGCTGTATCCAGGACTGCTGGTAAGCTTCTGAGACCC
Source organism: Protopterus annectens (assembly GCF_019279795.1). NCBI lineage: Eukaryota > Metazoa > Chordata > Ceratodontiformes > Protopteridae > Protopterus > Protopterus annectens. Next base: position 350,109,382 of record NC_056735.1, on the reverse strand, counting down.
CGCAAGCCTTTCTCTGTTGGAAAGAAGCCTTCTAGCTTATCAGTGGGAGTGGTAAGCACTAGGTAGCCTATCTACCATGGGAAGAGTGGGTTTTGGCCCTGAAATTGTAGTTCATTGGCCATCTGGGCAGTTTTTCCATCTCTTTCTACTTTTTGGTTAAAAACCTGTTTTGCGTTTGGTCCCTGCCTTTCCTATAACTAGTGTAGTCCAGGTACAGATTTAGTGTATCCAGGACTGTTGGTAAGCTCCTGATCCCCCCCAAGCCATTCTGTGTTGGAGAGAAGCCTTCTAGCTTATCAGTGGGAGTGGTAAACACCAGGTAACCTATCTACCACAGGAGGAGTGGTTTCTGGCCCAGAAATTATAGTTTATTGGCCGTTTGGGAAGCTTTTACATCTCTTTCAACCTTCTTATTTAAAAGTTTGTGTTTGTGCTTGTTTCCTGCCTTTCCTTTTACTAGTCTAGTCCAGGTACAGATTTGCTGTATCCAGGACTCTTTGTAAGCTTCTGAGCCCCTCAGGCCTTTCCGTGTTGGAGGGAAGCCTTCTAGCTTATCAGTGGGAGTCGTAAGCATCAGGTAGCCTATCTACCACAAGAAGAGTGGTCCCTGGCTCAGAAATTGTAGCTATTGGCAGTTTTTTCCATCTCTTTCAACTTTCTGGTTTGAAAGCCGCACTTGTGCCTGTTTACCGCCTTTCCTATAACTAGCCTAATCCGGATAGAGAGTTGCTGTATCCAGGATTGTTAGTAAGCTTCTGAGCCCCCCCAAGCTTTTCTGTGTTGGAGGGAAGCCTTCTAGCTTATCAGTGGGAGTGGTAAGCACTAGGTAGCCTATCCTCCACAGGAAGAGTGAGTTTTGGCCCAGAAATTGTAGTTTATTTGGCTGTTTGGGCAGTTTTCCATATCTTTGAACTTGCTGGCTTAAAAGCCTACTTTTGTACTTGTTCCCCACCTTTCCTGTAACTAGTCTAGTCCAGGTATAGATTTGCTGTATCCAGGACTCTTTGTAAGCTTCTGAGCCCCCCAAGCCTTTCTGTGTTAGAGGGAAGCCTTCTAGCTTATCAGTGGGAGTGGTGAGCATCAGGTAGCCTATCTACCACAAGAGAAGTGGTTCCTGGACCAGAAATTGTAGCTATTGGCCGTTTGGGCAGTTTTTTTTCCATCTCTTTCAACATTCTGGTTTAAAAGCCGCACATGCATTTTTTTTCCCACCTTTCCTGTAACTAGCCTAGTCCAGATACAGAGTTGCTGTATCCAGGACTGTTGGTAAGCTTCTGAACCCCGCAAGCCTTTCTGTGTTGGAAGAAAGCCTTCTAGCTTATCAGTGGGAGTGGTAAGCACTAGGTAGCCTGTCTACCATGAGAGGAGAGGTTCTTGGCCCAGAAATTATAGTTTATTGACCATTTGGACAGTTTGTCTGTCTCTTTCAACTTTCTGGTTTAAAAGACCACATCTGCGCCTGTTTCCCATCTTTCCTGTAACTAACCTACTGGGTAGCACTAGGGTCTATATTAGAACACCGAACGTTCAAAATTTCGAGTGCTCTAATATCGACCCGTTTTCAGCGAATGCTGAAAATATCGAAGAAACAGAAAACCAAAATTTTTCCTAGGGAAAGAATTTGGTTGTCCATTTCTGTTGCTTCAGTATTTTCAGCGCTGTGGTGGAAAGTTATGGGTCGGGTTCAGGTAAGTGTGCAATTGTGTGGACGTGAGGGTTAGGGCGGGGTAGGTGAATTAGGGTTAGGGAGCGGGTGAGGTAACTGTGCGATAGTGATGGACCATAGGGTTAGGGTTTGGGTTAAGGTAAGTGGATAGTTAGTGGTGTATGTATAGTTTAGTGTAGGGTTAGGTGTAAGAGTTTAGGTCTATGTGTGTGGATTGCTGTTTGTTTGGTGTGCTTGTGTTGTGTGTATGTATTTTGGAACAGCAAATTTTTCCCTAGGAAAAAAATTCGCTGTTCTGTATGTTCGATGTTTTAAATTTTCACTTCATAGGGTTCGATATTAGAACACTCGAACTTTTGAACGTTCGGTTTTCTAATATAGACCCTAGCACTAGAAAGCCTTAAACTGATACAAGCCTTCTAGCTTAGAAGAGAGACTTTGGAGTGATTAAGTATCAGTTTTCTGTACTTTCTTGCTGTACTTAACTGTTTTCCACCTAAATGCAGATTTTCCAGCGTTTATTGTGATTTAAAAGCTTGTTTTTTTCACAAATTGTACTTATTTGACTGCCTGCACTTTTAAAAAGTTTTTTGTTTAAATAATTTGTTTAACTGTTGTAGGTTACACACTAAAGTGCGATAGCCTTTTCTGATCGTTTGTAGTCATTTAAAGCTGTTTTAAGTGTATTTTTTACTGTTTTTGCCTTATCTTTTCAAAAAAAAAAAAAAAAACAAGAAAATTCCTTGTTTCCCGCCTTTCTAAGCTAGTATAGTCCAGTTTTCAGGCTAGTGCTGAATTCAGGGCTGTGATACTAGTTTCTGAGTTACCCATACCTTACTTGGATAGAAGGAAGTTTCTCTGTTAACCTGTGAGAGAGAGGAGCTTTGAGCAACCTATCTGTCCCTGGAGGAGTGGTTCCAGTAGTTTATTGGCCATTTTGGGCTAATTTCTATCTCTATCATTTCCCTACTATAAAAACCACATTTGCATGGTTTTGTGCAGTGCCGGTTAGCTACAGTTAAATTATTCCCAGCTCCACTAAGTCTCATCTTCAGTTTTTCCCTTGAAACTAGTCTAACTCTCAACCTAAGCACTCAAAAAGCATCTTACAGCCCAGCACCTAATAGCAAGCACTAATATAACCTGACACTGATTGCCCAGCAGGGCAAGGCTCTTTACTCACCCCTAACCAACCAAGCGACTAAGCAGCTCACCCTACTATTCAGGCATGACCAAAGGGCAACTTCAGGAGCACTCTCCAGTCCAGCTAGTGAATCTGGGTATCCTGAGGCAATGTTACAACTGCCTCATGTACACAGACAACCCTCTTCTCCTACCACAAAACACTAACATGTGTGAGAGATGCAATTATACAACCAAACTGGAAGCTAAGCTGTCTCCACCCAAGACTGGAACAGACAGTCAAGAGGAGAAAGTTAACACTTGCACCACACCTCCAGCCGCACAAAGAATTACTAAAACAGCACTGGCAAAAAATATACATAAATACACAAAATCATACTCAGAGGTTGTAAATAAAAACCTGCAAAAGCATCAGAGACCTCCAAAGCAGACACCCAAACAACCTGCACTTCCCGTCACAAACCAGACAACATATAAAACACAAAATCAGTGTGCCGCACAATCACAGCCCTTAAGATGAAATAACATACCTAACACACTAGTAATAGGTGACTCTATAGTCAGGCACACTGACGTCCCACTCACTAGGCTGGACAAGCAAAAGGTTACTGTTAGCTGCCTGTCGGGAGCCAGAATCTGCCACATAACACAAGCACTCAAGTCACTCCAGAACAAGTACAAATATGACTCTGTCATTGTTCATGTTGGTGTGAATGACCTGAGATGTACCTCCCTGGACTACACGAAAACAGACATGGAAGAGCTCTCTGATCATGCAGCCCAGGCTGGTATGACCTGACCCTGAGTAGCATCCTGCCCTCACCAAGAATGATACCTCAGTATAAAGAAAAAATGATTCATTTCAACAATTGGATAAGTTTCTGGTGTCATTCAAAGGGGATCCAGTGTCTGTCAGCCTGGGAAGAAATGCTTGACAAGCCGCATTGCTTCACAAGAGACGGCTTGCACCTGTCACCCCTAGGCTTTTGAATACTGGCCAAGGCTTCTGCTGCCCCCGTAGTGCCTTTTTTAGGCAAGGCTCAAAAGTCAAACCTACCTCTGTAAACAGCACAATTAACAAAAAACTGAGGGTTATGTTACTCAAAGCCAGGAGTTTAAATCTCAAAATGCACATGCTCGAAGCACTCCTCAGTATGGAGAACATTGACATCTGTGCAGTAACTGAAACCTGGTTCAAGGCTCCAGAGAGCACCCCAGCACTACCAGGTTACAACTCATACCACACGCTTCAGCCACAGAACACAGACCGAAACATAAAAGGAGGGGGTGTATCCATATTCATCAGGGATACCTACACCTCCAGATTAGAGACGCAGCATGATACCTCTGAGATCATCCATGTGCAACTAACACTGGGCAAATCTGCAATGCAAATTGTGGCCTCCTACAGATCACCCTCCATGACCCAAGACCACCACTCCACCTTTCTGGAAACACTGGAAAACATGAAGGTCCTACCAAACACCCTGATATTGGGCGATTTCAATTACCCTACCATTCAGTGGGAAAACTACTTGAGTACAAATTTCCAGGCCCAGCGCTTCCTGGAATTCATCAAATCAAACACCCTGAATCAGCTGGTAAACTCCCCTACCAGAGGTGAAAACATATTGGACCTGGTCATCACCAACATGGGGCAACAGCTGTTCCACAATGGAGGTCAACCCGTCACTGGTTAGATCAGACTATAAACTAATCACTCTGGATGTCCACACCCCACCACCACCCCCAACTAAGGAAACCACAGTAAAAAACTTTTCTAAAGCAAACTTCACCTTACTTAAGGCAGAGGTGGTAAGTTTCACAGCCCCCATGCTAAAGGATAATGCTGCCCAAGATGCAAAAACCTTTACAAATGCACTCTGTGAGCACTTACAAGGATGCATGGATTGTGCCATGACTAGCAAAACCAAGACTCACTCCTCTAAGAGAAGGAAACCAGTTTGCTGGACCCCTGCAATAAACAGGCTATACAATAGAAGGAGGAAACTAGTTCAGAAAAAAAGCAAATCCCAAGAAGGAAAGACATCCCTGATCAGTATCAGTAAGAAACGAAGGTCCCTCATGAAATCATCCAAGGCTAACTTCGAAAGAAAAATAGCCAAGGATTCAAAACATAACCACATAATCTTTAGCTATGTTAAGAAACTAAGTGGCAACTCGCAGATATGCACTGAACTAGTGCAAAATAGCACAAAATATACTGAACCTACTGATATTGCCAACATCCTGGCAGATAGATTCAGTGCAAACTTCATCCCCCTCTCACCTCCAAAAGGGCCCACAACAATACCGGAAAAGTGTAGTGTCCCAAAAATCACAGACGCACAGGTGAAAACAGCCCTTTCAAAAGCCAAAAACACAGCGTCAATGGGACCAGATGGTGTCCCAGGCTGTGTCTTGCACGAACTACAGAATTAACTAACCCCCCACTTAAACACGCTGTTCAACCTCAGTCTCTCCACAGGCTACGTGCCCATAGAATGGCACACAGCAACAGTATTCCTCTCCACAAAGGAGGGGCCACAACTGACCCTGGTAACTACCGCCCCATAAGCCTGACTAGCCTGGTCTACAAGGCTATGGAGCACATCATCATGGAACTCATTAACAAAGACATTGGGAACCTCCAAACACTAGACCAGACCCAGTTTGGCTTTGTTATGGGCAGATCATGCCTACTAAACCTGGTTGACTTCGAGACAGTCACCAAGGCCATAGATGAGGGAAAAGTGGTTCACACAGCCTACCTTGACCTCGCCAAGGCTTTTGGCACCATTCCCCACTCAAGTATTACAGAAAAACTCACCAGCCTGAACATAAAACCCTACGTCACAAGATGGATTGTCAACTGGCTTACAGACAGAACTCACACGGTAAGAATAGCAGGCTCCAGGTCCGACTCTAAACCAGTCACAAGTGGTGTCCTGCAAGGCTCGGTCCTGGGACCCCTACTGTTCAGCATATACTTCTCAGAAGTACAGGCAAACACAGGAGGACTATGATTAACCAAGTTCGCTGATGACTGCAAACTGGGAGCCATAATTGACTCTCCGGCTGACACGGACATCCTCCAAAAGGGCCTTACTGAGACGGACACCTGGTGTCAAAGTCATGGCCTCAAGCTAAATGCCAAAAAATGCATAGTCATCCCATTTGGGAAAAACAAAACACCCACGAATTACCACATAGGTGGCAACCCCTTAATACAGAAGAGGTAATTAGAGATCTGGGGACCCAGGTAGATAGTAATCTCTCCTTTGACAATCATATTGCCAAAGTAGTTAGGAAATCCTTCTATGTGGCCCATCTAATTACTAAAGGGTTCGCATCTAGAAATAAAGAGGTTATAGTGCCCCTTTACTCATCACTCATTAGACTCATCATAGAGTACAATGCCCCATTTGGGATGTACCTCACAAGACACTTCCAACAGCTGGAAAGACCACAAATGTACCTCACCAAGAGGATTACTGGCCTCAAACATATGTCCTATGCAGCCCGACTGAATAAACTCCAGCTGTACTCAGTGGCATATCGCTTACTCAGAGGTGATCTCTGCCTGACTTACAAAGCCATGTCCAACTCAGAATTGATGGACATGCTCCACTTAAAGAAATCCAAGTCACTGTGAGCCACGCGCTCTAGTGAGCTAAACCTCGCCACAGCAATAAATAGAACATGCTTGAGGGATAGATTCCTGTTACAGAGACTCCCCATGCTTTGGAACAAAATTCCAAATTACATCAGGCAGAGCCCCTCACTAACACTCTTCAAGAGAAACCTTGACGAGTGGATGGGTAACAGAAAATACACCCTTGGGATCACTTCATTGGCTCTGCTTGACAGAGGATCAGTTAATTAATCAGTGGGGCAGCAAAAACCGACACACTCTGGCTAGACTTATAAATGCCCTCGGGCAGATAGCCTAGTACCTACCTATGAACCTATGAACCTATGAATGATGGGTTAGTTCGAAGGGCCACCCTATCTTTAGGAAAAAACATGAAAAGCGGTTTAATAGAAAGAGCCTGTAATTCCTAAACCGTTTTAGCTGAGGTGATGGCTACTAGAAAAGATATCTTCCATGACAAGAATTTGATATCACATGTGGTAGCAGACTGAAATGGAGTCTGTGTGAGAGATTGCAGCAAAAAGGAAAGATCCCAATGGGGAGAAGGATCCATGACAGTGGGTCTGAGCAGAAAAAACCCTTTTAAGAAAGCTTTACACAAGTGAGAGGAGAAGTCAGGTTCCCCACAAACATGGAAGTTCAAAATAGCTGCCAACTGCACTTTGATAGTTGAAAAGCTAACTCTGTCCTGAAAAAGCAAAGACAAGACGAGCAAGATATATGAAATGTAAGCCAAAGCAGGATTGAGATTGCACTGTTTAGCCCAAATAGAAAACTGTTTCCACTTACTGGAGTAAATCTTTCTAGTGGATGCCTTCTAAGAGGCCAGGATAATGTTCTTAACAGGAGAAGGTAGCCTGGGCTGATTCAGGATTACTAGAAGTGGATAAACCATGCTGTCAGACAAAGCGTCTGTAGGTTGGGAATCAGAAGCTGAGAGGGATAGAGAAATTAGATCCAGAATGGGATTTAGTACCCAAAGTGGGAACTTCAAATAAGACTGAAGAAGGGGAAACCACACTTACCAAGGCCAAAAGGGGGGAAATGAGGATCAAGGTAGCCTTGAGGTGATGGGCTTTCTGTAGTACTCTGGGAATTAGAGGCAAGGGAGGATAGTCATAAAGGAAACCTGGGGGCCAATCATGGACCAGAGTATCCCTGGGGGACACCCCATTTGGGGGAATCAGGAAGAAATACCAGCTGCATTTGTGGGTGAGAGGAGATGCAAAGAGATCGCACCTTGGCTGACCCCAGCAAAGGAAGCTTTCTTTCACCACTGTAGGATTCAAGGACCATTCGTGAGGACTCAGAATTGTCCTGCTGAGTCTGTCCGCCAGCATGTTGGACTTCCCAGGAATATGCGTTGCAATGAGAAAGCGCCCCAAAAACATCACACATTCCCAAACCTTCATGGCCTCCTGACAAAGCAGATACAAGCATGTGCCCCCTTGCTTGTTGATGTACCACACAACAGCCATGTTGTCCATGTGAACTGCAGTGGTACCCAGAGAGAGGCAGTCCTGGAAGGCTTAAAACATGAGGAGGACTGCACTCATCTCCAAGACATTGATATGCTGTTTGGTCTCTGCTTTGGATCATGTGCCTTGGATCATCTTTCCCTGAAAATGCTCCTGCCACCCCAACAGGGAAGCATCCATGGTCATAGTGGCACTGGGCGGAGGAAGAGAGAATAGTCTGCCTGCTAGGAGGTTGAGAGACTGGATCCACCAAAGGAGATGATGCCTGCACACTGGAGTGAGGTGGACTGGGGTTGTCATAGGATGAACCGGGGAAGACCAATGAACCACTAGAGTCCACTGCAAGACCCTCTTGTAAAACCTGGCTAACTGCATGAGACTTTAATTAGAAAAGTATTTAATTGATGAATATGAATTAATTAAGCTAATGGATGTGTATATATATATATATATATATATATATATATATATATATATATATATATATATATATATATATATATGGGATTTTATTTGTCATGATTATTCATTTGCATCCGATGAAGTGGAGTAAACGAAAACGCAAGTGTGGAGACATAGCGTTTATGTGCTTGGTGTTCTAGAGATTCGTTTTTTTTGTGTGTTTGGAGCTACCTGTCGTTCGTTGGATTTGTAATAAAGAAAAGAAAAAAGAACAAATTTGGGCTTTATTTCCACAACTACTAGAAAGCTAACCTAGCAATACAGAAAAAAAGGGTGCCAAAACAGAACTACCAACCCAACAAAGTTATAAAAAGGGAGGAGAGCTAACTACTGATACTACAGAGAACTGTAACACTACAAAACAACTAAGAAATTACCAAAAGGGAGAAAGAAAGACAAGAAAAATACTCTACTTATCCCACTGCGAGCTGAGCCAAGAAACCTATGCATGTAGCTGATCACAGCAAATGAGGGGTTAGAGGGCAGCAAGGGATCATGGGAGTGGGAGGAGCGTGACCTCAGAAGCTGTCTGTAAAGTGCCGGCTTGGATCTGATGAGAGATCCAAGACCCAAGAGTGAGGAATAGTGACATGGATAACATCAGATCAATAAATGAGCAGAAAGAATTTGTAATATTTTTTTTAAAAAGAGATGGGGAAGTCAGTGAGTGAGGAAGAAAAAAGAATCATACATATAACCTTAAGCAACTGTGCACAGAAGATCAGGTGCCATGCATTTAACATCAGGTAAAAAGCAAGTTACAATCACCAAATGGTTTTTAAAAAAGGCTAGAGAAGTGTCTGTGTTTTATCTTAAATAGAATCTGTTATAAGGAATTTTGAAAGACTATTGCAGAGCTTAGGTATTACATCTGAATACAACAAATCATGAAAATGATTGTTGCCAGACTGAATTACTTCAAATGGGAAATCTGTGGCTGTAGTTGAAAAGTTAAAACTTAAAGAGGGAATTACAGAACGTGTTATGATAATTTAAGATGTAACAGGCTAGCTTTAAATGGAGTATGATTTAATAATGACAGACTCCAAACCAGATCTGGAACTTCAGAGAAAGGCAGTGATGAATTCTGGAAGCATGGCTAGTTACAAACCCGGCTACTTAATTGTAGCATGTTCAAAAGAGGTGATTATGAAGAATGCAGAATGGTTATGAAGCTAAATGCACAGAGGAATTACTATTTTCTCTTTGGCTTCAAATAGTGATAAATGTTAGTCGTTTCCTCAGTTATGATCCATCCATCCACAACCCCTTTTTTCCCATTTTTGCACATGACGTTGGCGTGTCATTTCAATAGTGACAAACATCTACAGCCAATGTTTGCACCACTGCTTGGCTAGCCCTGCTGCAGTTGTTCTTCCATACCACACATACAAGTGCACACTCACACCTATGGACAACTTACAGTATCCAGTCAGCTTGGTTCATTTTCTGGTTCAGTAGTCAAAACTGAGTTTTTGATTTACTTTCACTGTCACTAATCGTACATGAATATCAAACTCTAGATGTTGGTCAGGATCGACTCATAAAAGATTTACATGAGGGACAACTTCCATCAGGGTCTTAGACATGTATCCTGATCATAAAATTCTAGAATAAAACTAGAGGTCATATAAAGAAAAATATAACTGGGTTTGACCACATTTAGGAGAAGACATAATTCAGAATATCTATTTTTTTTGAGTACTGCTTTGTGCCATACTGCTGAGGAATGTGGTAGAATGCACAGCATAGCCTCCACTCTCCAAGATGCAGCAGTCAGTGAAGTGACACTTCACATCTCATGAGATTCATGCAAGGTGCTGCACAGCTGCTACAGATCGTACCATGCACTTCTGTGTAAATGTTTCACTTCACAGATGGGTTTCCTTATGTATTTGTTATGCCGCATACCTATTTAAATCAGAGCACAACTACCTGCATGAAAAAGCTGTCAGTCTCATTTTAGATTCACAATTAATGTACAAACTGTTATGCAATGCTGTCAAGCCGCACTATCCTTGAACAGGTGGGGAAGGCATCTTTATGAATCCCAGCATCTCTGTTACTGCTGACAGTATAAGAGTAGATATTTTTGATTTTTTACTTATCCTTTGGAGTAAAGGCCAAAAGATGGTCACTTAACATATCAGACACTAATTAATTTGATATTCAGTATGTTATAAGAAGGTATAAGGCCACCCACTCCAGAATCCTTTCCTTTTAAGAAACTTTATCATCCATGTTAGTAAGATTGGTTAACTGGGCTAATCCATAGTTGGACTAGTTGAGAGGAGTATGCATCAAAGGCCAGACTCCAGTCAATGTTGAAATCATCTGGGATATTTACCTCATGTGTGACCTAGGAGAAGGTGTCATCTGCTACAAACTTTGGATAATTAGGCAGAGTATATGGTGATTTGACTTAAATAGATACAAGAAGGGAGCCCCATGAACAGATGGATGCATCTAAAAACAATAGACCATGCAAGGAACAGAACCAGTGTAGATTATTTCAACTACCGGCCCCTTATGTTGTCTCTCTTGCCTAAGCATGTTAATTGTCTTTGGAATTATTTGGTATCTTTACTGTAGGTGTGTAACAAAGTTTCAGATGTCGCTAAAATATAAAACATAATAAATTGGAGGGTTGTGCTATGTATGGAAGAGTGAACAGCGTGGGGATGAAGTTCTGGACAAAGCCCTCTTTATTTTCCTTCTTCATTATGCCTAAAGTATTAGTTATCTGATGTAGTCAGTGAATTAAATCTGCAAAAAGTCCACTGAATCTAAAATTAATGGTAAAATAGAAGGTGGCTTTTGGTGCTTTCAGATAGCATTGATTCTGCCATCCTAGATGGTAGTTTTAGAAAAGAGGAGCTTACTGTGAATCTTGATAAAGTGTCTGAACTGATCTTTAAAGTCCTGTCTAACACAGAGGACATAAAAGTCCTAACCGCTGCTCACCAAGAGATGAAAGCAGCCTGTCCTGCTGAGGCAGCCTTAGGAGAGACTGATAACACCCTACAAGCTTCTTGATGCCTAGAATACAAGACAGCTGTGCAAGAAGATCAGCACAAAATTTCTAAGCTGTGGGCAAGAGTGGAGGAGCTGGAATCTCACCACTGATGGAAATTTAGTTACAGCTGTTGTTCTTGAAAAAACTGCTACAAGCATTGAAACAGAACCTTTCATGTACTCTATAACTGAGATTTAAACCTCATACAGAAACAATAATAAACCTTGACAATTTATTTTCTAGTTGAAGAACTTTGCCAAGAAGAAAAAAGAGGAGAAAGTATGCAGAAGTTCACAAATTGTGTTTTAAGAACAATATCCTTCTGTACTAAAATAACCCGCATACTCAAGGATTAAGTGTAAGATGGCTATCTTTACACCAGAGGCACCCTTTCAATTCCTACAGACCAACCTTTGAACTGAAGCAGTGTTGAACGAGAAAGGTACTCTTCCTTTATGCAATATCTTCTGCCTTAACAGAACATTAAAGCCTTGGCATATATTAAAGGAAATATACCACTGCTCCTTCTGCTTCCTGCCTACTGCACATTAACAACCCAATCAATGTGGGTGGTACAGACTTCTGCCTCTGTGAACCCTCTGGACCTGTTGCAGAAGCCCTCAGCCTGGCAGTTTTTTGTTTGCACTCTATCTACTCAGTATAAGTTTAAGGTACTATCTAAGCAAGGTGGACTGGGAGTGAATGGTAAGAAAGTCATAAAGGTTAAGTCAGTGATTCTGAGAGAACCTGGTGCTTGGTAGGCTTACTAATTATTTTATTACTTTAGGGCTCACTAATCATTTATTACCTTAGGTACTAATCTATCACTAACAGTACGTATTTGTTTGCTGTGTAAACAGGGTTAAATGCCTTTCTTTGAATGTGTTAAATGCCTCCACTAAAACATATGTATGTAAAATATATTTAGATCAAGCTTATACAATGTTTATAAATAAAGGTTGCATCCAGGCATGTGCAGTACTTGAGAGTATTAGATGGAAATAATTAATTTAACTGATTATCACCAACAGTTCATAAAAGTGTTGTGGTCTAGATAAATTCTAAATTAGGATGGTCAATGATTGATAAGACACAGAGCAGATAGTGGCTTATTTTAGAGTAGGGCCTATTTATGATTTTAATAAAGACCCCCTTGTTTTGTTTATTATATAAATACCAGTACCACATAACATTTATCATGGTGTTAAGCAGGTTAGGTGGAAGCAGGGTATGTAGGATAGACCATTTCAATTTACTGGTCTCTGGGGCACCAGCTATGCTGGGGAAATGGGTCAATAGTTTGTTGCTGAGAACCCACTAGATTCTATACCATCAAGGGTTTCATAAAATAATTTCCATGATAGTGAATGTCTTATCAGAAGCTGAGGATGTTGTGATATCTGCATATCTTAAAAAGGCATACCAATTACTTCAAAACATCAGTTCTTGCTATATGTAACGATTATTGGACCCCCACTACATGGGACTGTGAAGGCTGCCAGCCTATCTAGATAGAATTTTGCAGATAATTCTGTCATTTGTAAATATTAATATAAGCCACAGGCTTGTCCTCTTAAATGTAAGAAAATTGTGTTAAATGTTGAACGTCAAAAATGTAACAACAGTGCACTCTGCTGGAAGAAAGCTGATAAGTCAAGTATTATATGATTGTTTGATCTCAAACTCCGAGAAGTGATGTCTGGACCAGCAGATTTTTTTCTATAGTTTTTAGACCAGAGTTAATTGCTAGAGTTTACATATATAATTTAATTGTTGTGGTTTTCTGACCAGGTGCAAGATCAAAGATATGTTAAACTCTGAGTTTCTGTTAACCTGGGAAACAGAGAAGAATGATGTAATCTAAAATGAGTCAGCAGTGATGCATTATCAATTTAAAAGACTGTCTCAGAGAGAGAGAGAGAGAGAGAGAGAGAGAGCATTTTGGATTTTGTCTAAAGCTGACAACAACTCACCAGTACTCTGCTTTTGCTCGATATGTAAGTTTATTTAGAACTGTGATGTTTATTTAGAACTGTGATTGCTCTTAGGAAAAGATAGAAAATAGTAAGTTTAGTCTAGCTGTTTTCTATATTTATATCAGAACTAGTCCACAGTGTTATTTTAAGTATTTTCCTGTGCTGTCTGAACTCTTGACTAACACTGTGATTTTATTATTTATTATTAAATATTTTTAAAACTTTCAACCGTGGCTGTTTTGTGTAGAGATAATTTAAGCTCTAGAGTACATTGCATGTATATAGTAATACTGTACAAAGCCACTCCAATAAGGCTTAAAAGTTCTGGTCACACTTACTAATTGGATAATAATATTGCACAGTAATAATTGGACACCCTTTGGGAAGGGCCTTGTTTGTGGCTAATAAATAGGGGTTCTGGCGACAGCGGATTACTACCTTATAGCCTGGACAGAAGGGGCACAGCTAGGGAACCTGTGCCAGCCTTCCCCACAAGTGTCTGTGTGGTTGTATATAAATCATATCTCAAAGTGTGTGTGTGTGTGTGTGTGTGTGTGTGTGTGTGTGTGTGTGTGTGTGTGTGTGTGTGTGTGTGTGTGTGTGTGTGTGTGTGCGTGTGTGTGTGTGTGTGTGTGTGTGTGTGTGTGTGTGTGTGTGTGTGTGTGTCAGCTACTTGGGCAGGGACACAAAGCACTGGTTGGACAGAGGGAGTGCTGGGAGAACTTAGCTTGGAACCCTGGTTAAGGATGCCACTCTATAGCTGTGCCAGTGGGGAGTCTTACTGGGGATCTTGAGAGAAATGGAGAAACCATCCCCAGACTGACTGTGATCTCATTGTGCTCTTAAGGGAAATTGTACTTTATTGTGTGTCTATTTGTTATCCTTCCCAATGTGGACACCCCTCACTAGTGTTAGTGGTGAGGATTGAGGCTCCTTGATTACTGGGCCAGTGCACAGGCATCACATATTAATTGTTTGGCAGTGGTGGGATATCCACACCACATATTAATTGTTTGGCAGTGGTGGGATATCCACACCACATATTAATTGGTTGGCAATTAACTTGTAGTATTGTGGATAGTGAATTACTGTAGCTTGTGTACAGTGATCACTGAAGGTGTTTTTATACTCTAAATCAGCCATGCAGTGAATATGAAGAGTTCAGATCACAATTGTTTTATTTCTTTTGTTAGCTTAGGTAGTCAGGGAGAGCAGGCAAGCATGTCAGCAGAGGTGTATGGCAAGTTGACAAAGAGCCAGTTGGCTGAGATGTGCCAGGCTAAGGGACTGGTGCATGGAAACCTGATTAAGGCAGACATGATTGCAGCTTTGGTCACAGCTGCATCAGAAAACAGCAATCAGGAGGGCGATCAGACTGGCCATGGAGATGTACAACATTCAGAGAATGGACAGCTCAACCTTTCTGCAGAGGACTTAAAAATCCATCTGAAGCTAAAGAGACTTGAGTTGAAGGCCAGGCATTTGGAAACAGAAGCAGCAGAGACACTGAGACATCTACAGGCTGAGGAGAATGAGAAACTGCTAGCGTGGAAGCTGAGGAAAAGGAGAGGCAGGGACAGCATGAAAAGGAGATGCTGACTCTTCACCAGAGGCATGGTGGTAATGGGGAAGGCAGTAACCAGACCTCAGAAGCACAAAAGGTCAGTAAATATCTTCCACAGTTTACAGAGGGGGATAATTTTGATAGTTTCATTCATATGTTTGAGAGAGTATGCAAACAGTATGATGTTGACCAAAGGCTCTAGGTACGATTCCTGAACCCCTTACTCCATGATAAAGCTGTAATTCTATTGTCTAAACTTTCTGATCATTCATTTTTTGATTATACTGCTGTTAAGAATTGTCTACTAGAATTTTTCAAGCTAACACCTGAAGCTTATAGGAAAACGTTTTGTGAACATAGACGCAAGGCAGAAGAAAGTGTGTGTGAATATGTTGCTGAACTGAACACTCATTTTTTTAGGTGGGTGAGTGAATGTCAGGTCACCACTTTTGAAGGGCTGGCAGACATTTTGGTGAGGGAACAAGCCATTAGCACTTTACCTGAGGACATGAGGATCTTAGCTGATAGATGACAGAGCTACTTTCAGAGGAGAGAGAGAAGAAGAGACTCCTACCCTAGCAAGCAGGGCATCCATGGTGGGCAGCCCAGACTGCCCCAACAGAATCTACCAGTAGCATACAGATGTCCATGGACATCCTGCAGATGTCCTGATAGGGCAGGATTTGGATGAGGGAGTACCATGTGCTTATGCAGTTACATGCAGTCAGGCTAGGAGACAAGCATGTGGATCTGGTAGTCTGAGACTGGAGGTGAAGCACAGCTGCTTGTGGGTACTGATGTTCCCTTGGACAGAGTGACTGCAAAGGTAGAGGTGAGTAGTAGTACCCGGGCTGACAGTGAGGCACCACTGTCAGAGGATGTCAGACTTCCTGTGGTTACAAAGAAAGAGTTGAGATAGGCTCAGCTCTCAGAACCTACATTACAAGGTGTCAAAGGAAAAATATACTTTAAAAATGATCAATACATGGTAGGTTCAGGTTAAGGCACTTTAATCTTGCAGCAAGGAGACAATACAGAGTTTGTCTAACTAGAATCAGGAAATGCAAGCATTTTTATACATTTCTAAAAAGACATTGAATCACAAGTTTTGTCATCATCATTTTATTCTGCAGGTACTATCAATTTTGTGAGAAACTTCCTAAGCTACCACCGTTAGATAAATGCAATGTTGCCATTCAAGGTACTATGGCTAATTCGAGCACAAAGCAAGTATAGATTGCAGTTTCATTTTTCTACAGTCCCTTTGTCTATGATTGTTTAAAATCATTACATTACAGAATATAGCATTGTTCATTCATTTCTTCCTGACCTAGCAGATAATCACCTGCTTCTCAAGTACATTTCCAGAAGGCATAAACATGAATATTTTCTGTGCTAGCATAATTAATGGGTCAGAGGGCATCTTGCAAGAAAGAGCACAGCACACTTTCAAAAAGCATATTTTAGTCTCATATGAAACTCAACTGTATATAAAATAGTGCATATAAAATAGAAATGGCAATCAGGATGTTCATTGTTATCAATTCAAGAGCAGAAAAAAGTTATGCCTGCATGAAACATTTTTCTATCTATTACAGACAGTTGCATTACAATCTGTATCCATTCTGTTTGCTTTGGTATAACATTTGTAGTCACATATTGCACCTGCTCCAACCCACTTGAACTGTGTCATTCTTATAAAAACATACAATTCCCTTTTGTGTCACAGGCAAATACAGTGCTACCTTATCATGTGCTTTGATAGCTACGGTGTCATAAACCAAATTTTCCCAGGTCTCATTGACCCCTAGGGGGACTGCGGTCATTAGTAACCTCCCGTATGCTGTTGGTATGGCTGTGCAAATCCAGCAATTCGAAACATTAAAAGTCTCAGCATATACACGTGTAATTGCCTGATAAGTGTTAAAGTTCGGGTGCAAGTCTGTGTTCGGCTCATCACGTTTCATCAGTTCAACTTTTGTGGCTGGGAAAAGGAAAGGCCACAACAAAAAGATCAATGTTATCAGTATGGCTATCAGAATAATCATGCAAATTTTCTGAGGTTGTTCTGCATCTCTGTTTACTCTATACCTGGTCATTTTGTTCTCGTTGTACAACAGTAACAAGGTTTTTGTCCAGTTCAAAGTTCTTAACCAGTTTACAGTGTGTCAAATGAATCCAGGACGCTCGCTCCACGATCTTGACTGCAGTGGGTGTCGACAGTAGTACCTGGTACGGCCCTTCCCACTTCGGAGAACTCCAGTTCTTTTTCTTCACCCCCTTCACCCAGACCCATGCGCCTGGGGCTGCTGCTGCTTCCAATGGTTTGGTTTGCTCTTTATCTGAAACAGAATTTAACTGCAAAAGTTTGTTATTCAAAAATCGCCTCATATACCCTGCAAGTGAACTGTCAGCCTCCTGCTCTGCAGGCATGAGAGGTTTCCATTGAGGTGTATAATATGCCCTCCCAAACAGAACTTCAAAAGGAGTTAACCCTTTTGCATTTGGAACAGTTCTCATACTCAACAGTGCCAGAGGTAGACAGTGCACCCAGTTCTTTTGTGTCTCACTAATCAATTTTCTAAGCTTGTTTTTCAAAACCCCATTATGCCTCTCTACTAATCCTGCAGATTGGGGGTGGTATGCACAATGATATTTCAGAGAAATCCCAAAATAACGACTAAGTTGTTGTATAGTTTGATTTACAAAGTGTGTGCCATTGTCACTATAAATCTTTTCCGGTATGCCAAATCTAGGAATAATTTCTTTAACAAGGACTTTTGCAACAGTAGCTACATCTGGATTTTTAGTTGGAAAAGCTTCCACCCATTTGGAAAACATATCTATAATGACAAGGCAGTACTTCTTATTTTCGCATTTGTTCGGCTCTATAAAATCCATACAAATAGTATGGAATGGATACGGTGGTGTAGGGAAACTCCCTTGCTTAAGTTTTAATGCCCCTTGTGCATGATGCTTGTTACAAACATGGCATGCTGCACAAAATTTTTTTGTGTAGTTTGTAAATCCATACGTCATAAACACTCGATTCACTAACTGTACCATCCCCCCTGTTGAGACATGGCACTGCCCATGGCTCAACAAAGCTGCATATCTAAACAAGTTAGATGGTAAAATCGGTTTCTTTTCTTTGGAGATGTACAGTCCCTTCTCAAGGATTGCTCCTCGTTTTATCCACTTTTGTTTTTCTACATTTGTAGTAAGTGTCTGCATTGTTTTTAACATTTCTAGGTCTAAAATCTCAGATGGTTGTAATTCTTCACTCAAAAGAAAAACTTCTGAAGCTGAAGCTGCTCGCTTTGCAGCTGTATCAGCCCTCGCATTACCTTTTGAAATTCTATCCTGTTGCTTGGTATGAGCTACGCATTTGCAAATAGCTACTTTCTGAGGTAACTGAATAGAGTCTAACAAGTCTAAAATAAATTGCGCATGATTAATTGGTTTACCAGTAGATGTTATCATTCCTCTATTTTTCCACTGCTGCGCAAAAACATGTACAGTAGAAAAAGCATACTGGCTGTCAGTAAAAATGTTCACTCTTTTACCTTTTGCCAAGGTACATGCCCTTGTCAAAGCAATCAATTCTGCTGCTTGTGCAGATAAATTGTGTGGTAAAGACTTTGCTTCTAAAATCTCGGTATCAGAAACTACTGCATACCCCACTAGATTCTGTCCTGTAGGACCCCTCCTGCACGAGCCGTCCACATAGTATGTCACCTCGGCATCATCCAAGGGAACATCTGCGAGATCTTTTCTAGGTAGTGTCTTTTGCTCAATCTCCTGCAGGCAGCAGTGTGGTTTGCCATCTGCAGGGGTTGGGAGCAAGGTTGACGAATTCAGAGTTGTGCATCGTTCAATTGTCATATGAGGTTGGCTCAACAGTATAGTCATACAGGAAAGATGTCTAGCAGGAGAAAGATATGCTACTTTTTCTTGCAGTAAAATAATCGCGACTGCATGAGGCACTCTCAATGTGAGAGGGTGGAACAATACTACTGAGGCTGAAGCCTGCACTGCCATTGCAGCTGCAACTACTGCTTGTACACAGTGGGGCAAGGATCCCGCCACTGGGTCTAGCTGTGATGAATAATAAGCTATGGGGCGTTGTTTGTCCCCATGCTGTTGTGTTAACACTGATGTCATATAACCTTGCTTACAGTCTACATTTTGGAAGAATCGTTTATGATAGTTTGGTAATCCTAAAACTAAGGAAGAAGCTATCAGTTGTTTTAGTTTGCAGAAAGCTGATTCTGCTTCTGGTGTCCACTGTAATAAATCTTGTGCTGCCATCGGCTTTTTGAATATCAAGTTAGTCAGTGGAGCAGATTCCAAGGCATAGTTTGGAATCCAATTCCGACAAAAGTTAGGAGTACCCAGGAAGGACATCATTTCCTTCTTGGTAGTTGGTTTAGGTGCTTGTAATATTGCTGTTTTTCTGTCTTCATCTAATATTCTACCTTCTTTGAATATTACATATCCCAGGTATTTGACCTGTTTTTTCCAAAGTTGCAGTTTGTTCTTGTTTACCTTGTGTCCTTGAGTGGCTAAAAATTGTAATAATGCTATGGTATCCTCTCTGCATTCTTGCTGGGTGGGGGCTGCCAGCAAAATGTCGTCTACATAAAGTAAAACCTGACTGCCTTTCGGTGGGATAAATCCCGCCAGGTTACTAGCCATTTCTTGTGCGAATATTGTTGGACTTTCACAATATCCCTGTGGTAGTCTCGTATATGTATACCGTTTCCCCTGAAATGTAAATGCAAACCAATATTGGCTGTCAGGGTGTATCGGTATTGAGAAAAATGCATTGCTAATATCTACCACAGAAAAATACTTTTGTTGAGGTTTCAAATCATTCAATAAAGTGTGTGAATCTGGCACCGTAGGTGCCCTGGGTATAACTGCATCATTTACAGCTTGTAAATCTTGGACCATACCCCATTCTCCTTTTGCTTTCCTAACAGGAAATAAGGGTGTATTACATGGTGACTCAGGAGATTCTATCAAGACTCCTTCCTTAAGTAAGGCTGCTATTACAGGTTTGATTCCTATTTCTGCATCCTTTCTTAAGGGATACTGTCTCTTTTGAGGTCTAAATGCTGATTTTGGCATGATAATAACTGGTCCTGCTGTACGATTAAGTCCTACATCTGATTTCCCTGTTGACCAGAGAGTCTCTGGTATGTTTTGTAAGACTTTTTCCTCTTCCTCTAGTAAGAGTACTACTCAGCTATCCTCACTTGCCTGTGAGTGTACAGCTGGGTGTGTCTGCGTTATCCAATTTAATTTCTGCTTTTGTACTCCCTGTTCGGAAAGTTCTAACTCTGTCTGCTTTTCCCACCTTGTGACTTTTTCTCCTAGGTCTGCCAACTTCAAATTTCTATCTTTAGTTAAACTTACATGTGGTAATCGATTAGATTTGTAAAGTGCTAGGAATTCCTGGGGCAATGAACAGCTTACTACACTGTTTCCTTGTGTGTCCCAGTACAAATTTCGTAATACTAATCTGTTGGCATGGTTTCTAAACAGTTCTTGCTCATATTCTTTATCAGGTCCTGGTCTGTTACAGTAATATAGAGTGCAATGCAACAAATGCTGTTTATCAGTGTCAAGGGAGGGGGATTTACTGATGGCTACATTCATCAGTTCCTCGGTTACTGCCCCTGGACCAGTCGTAACTAAGTCCTGGCTGTACCAATAAAATGTTTCACCCTCCGGTCGCACTACAAAAGTATCCATTTGTCACTGTTCTTCCATACCCTGCATAGTTGGAACTACAGCTATGCCAAATATCTGCATTAGGTCTCTGCCCAAGATTCACTGGGCATTTTGCAGAAACAACAATTTTGCTTTTCTGGGTCATCCCTGAAACTGGGTCAGTTATCGCTATGTTGTGGGAGAGTGGCTCCCGATACAGCTGTCCATTAGCTGCTTTCACTAATATGTAGTCAAGTGATTCTGAATTTTCTGGTAGTTTGGAAGGATGTATCAGGGTCTGTGAAGCCCCTGAGTCACACAGGAATTTAACTTCCCTCCCCTCTACCAGAGGTGTAACTTCCGGTTTTGTGTCTGCTAAGTAGAGCTCTAGGCTCAATAATGCTAAGTCCAAAATTTCATTTTCTTCATTATCTGTGAATTCATGTACATCCTCTATTTCTTCTGTCACATCCTCTACCCCTTCTATCACATTTGCATTTGTCTTTTCTTGTGTATTCCTATCCAGTGATTCTTGACTATCATATAGTCATTCCTCACTCTCTTTGTCTTCTGTGGTTACCTTTTTATTTTGCCTGCAATCCCTCGCTAAATGTCCCTTTTTCCCGCATTTAAAACATTCACCCCTTTTCTTTCTCTCTTCAAAGTCTTCTGATCGTTTATCAGATTGTTTGTTTCCCTGGGTATTCTTCTTACCCTTCTTCCCAGTTTGTACTATAAAGACTTCTGATCTGTCTTCTACTGCAAATACTTGAGTTTTCTTTTTCTTTTTGCTATTAAAATGCCTTTCGGCATGTCTTGCATATTCAAGTAATGACTGTAATCTACTTGTACGATGATCTACCATGTGCTTTGTAATAAAGCTGCTAATGGATGCAATACTGCCTTTTAAAAATGCATTCTTTAACTGTTGCTCATATGGGGAATCATATGTTTGGTCTTCAGGTACCTGCATTCCACAATGGTTATTAAAACATTCTAATAATCTGGCATAATATCTATCAACAGTTTCACCTTCTTGTTGTATGCACTGATTAATGCAAGTCCAATCAGCCCTAGGCTTCCATTTCTCAGAGATTCAGTCTGTCAGACCTTTCACTCTGTTGTCCAGTTCTGCGTTACTATGTGGGAGTGGTCTAAGCTCTGCATCACAGGGATTCCAGTTGCCACTGATCATGTGCCAATCTGGACCTACAATTTGTCTAACTACTTTCTCTACTTCCTCTCCATTTAAATGGTAACTTAACCTCATGCCCTGTAAGTCTTCTAAGAATTTTCTAAAATTAACTTTTGGATGGGGAATTCCCTCTGTGGCTTTCCGGATGTCTTCCGGTGTCCACAGTCTATATACTAGAAGAGTTGGGTCCTGTCCTGCCTGTCCTGCCTGCGGATTTGGTACTTCTATGAGTGGACATATCTCTTCTTCACTCATAGCTTGTGAATTTTTATTCATTTCATATAATTCAATATCCCCTCTTAAGTTGCGTGTTCAAGACCTGGTCTCGATAGGATCTCTGACGAATGGTTTTGGTTTTGCAGGAACAGCTGGGTATAGCGGAGGTGGATCAGCTTGTCCACTCGCTTCATATTCTGGTAAGGGAAGTGGAGGGGGCGGAGGAGGGGCTGTTGCTATTACCAAGTTATTGTCTTCTTTGTCTAAGAACATTGGTTTTGAATTTTTAATCTTTTGTTCCCTGCGGTTTGCTTCCTCAAGCCACCTGTGTGCCTGAGGGACTCCTAATTGTCGTTGCTTTTTTAGCTGACCTTTCGCGTCTGTTTTAAGTTGTCTAACAAGTTTAATAAGTGAAGGTTTATCTAAATTACCATTGGATTTGTATTTATCAACCCATTTTGTATAATACCTAACATTATCAGCACGCTGTAATTGCATATATTTCGTGTCTTCGGTTAAGGGCGGGTCTCGGGAACTTTTTGTGCACTGATTTCCCATGTTACCTTAGCTAAGCTAGAAATTGTTACGTAACCCTTTTTATCATGTGTTACCACTATTTTACACCTTTTCACAGTTTGTCTAGAATAACTCTACCTATTCTGTTTCCCTGATCTATGACAAGACAGCAATCTTTTTGTCCCTGATCTGCACATGCAAATCTCCCTGACAAAACAATACTGTAACAAGTCCCTGATCTAAAACAGAAAAAAGGTAAATTCTTCCTTACCTGACCCTCCGTGTGTTGATCCACCAGAACGTTGACTCGTCCTCCAATCCCAGATCAGAAACAGCGGCTGGCCTCTTTCGAACGACAATTCAGCCAGAGGTCTTTCAAAGCAGAAGAGCTGACGTGGCCACTTCTCCATACGGGTACATGCCACCGGGCCCAATTCTGACCTGAGCCTAGAGTGAGAGATATTTCCAGTCCGAAGGACCAAACTGTCAAAGGAAAAATATACTTTAAATATGAACAATACACGGTAGGTTCAGGTTAAGGCACTTTAATCTTGCAGCAAGGAGACAAAAATGTGCTAATACAGAGTTTGTCTAACTAGAATCAGGAAATGCAAGCATTTTTATACATTTTCTAATAAGACATTGCCTACCAAGCTGACGTAGTGAATCACAAGTTTTGTCATCATCATTTCGTAGTGATTGTTTTTACAATATTCTGCTGGTACTATCAATTTTTGTGTGAAACTTCCTAAGAAAAACAACGTGGCCTTGGCTACCACCGTTTAGATATATGCTATGTTACCATTCAAGGTACTATGGCTAATTCAAGCACAAAGCAAGTATAGATTTCAGTTCATTTCTCTAACAGTCCTTTGTCTATGTTATCTCTAAGTTCTGCAGCTGTGCATGTTCTCATACTTCGAACAGAGCTGATTGTTTAAAATCATTACATTACAGAATATAGCAATGTTCATTCATTTCTTCCTGACCTAGCAGATAATCACTTGCTTCTCAAGTACATTTCCAAAAGGCATAAACATGAATATTGCTGTGCTAGCAATTATTAGGTCAGAGGGCATCTTGCAAGTTTCAGAAAGCACACTGCAGTTTCAAAAAGCATCTTTTAGTCTCATATGAAACTCAACTGTATATAAAATAGTACATATAAAATAGAATGAAAAACGTGTTAACTTATTTAGTTTCTAATTAGCATTAAGAACACACATTAATACATATTTTTCTGACACAAGGCATGAGGGAGGTAGCTAGTGAGTCGCCTGATTCTCAAGGGACAATGGAATCTGTATACCGGAACAAAGGGTTACTGTATAGAGAGTGGACCCCCTGAGGGAGGGCTAGAAGGTGAGAGGATATAGCAGTTGGTAGTGCCTACAATCTACCATCTGGCACTTCTAGCCATAGCCCATGATATTCCCTTTGCAGGTCATATGAGCATGAAGCATACAAAGAGACGTATTATGTAGAACTTCTATTGGCCTGGAATTTCCAGAGATGTAACAGGGTACTGGAGGACCTGTAAGCAGTGCCAAAAAGTAGGCAAGGCAGGAGACAAAGTTAGAGCTCCTTTGATGCCTTTGCCTGTGATTGACGAGCCATTTCAGAGGGTAGCTATGGCTATTGTGGGGCCTCTGAGTACCCCAAGTTTCACAGGGAAAAAGTATATCCTAGTGGTAGTAAATTGTGCTACAAGGTACCTTGAGTCAGTGGCTTTGCCCTCCATTGAGGCAGAAAAGGTGGCAAATGCTTTGTTAGAGATTTTCAGGAGGGTAGGTTTCCCAAAAGAAATACTGACTGACAGAGGTGCCAATTTCATGTCAGACCTGCTGGTTGTCTGTGGAAGTACTGTGGGGTGAACCACCTAAAGACCACCCCCTACCATCCCCAGACTAATGGTCTTGTTGAGAGGTTAAAGTATAATCAAGTCCATGCTATGGGCATTTGCAGACCAGTTTAAGAGGGAGTGGGACAAATATTTGCCCCATCTGTTGTTTGCTTACAGAGAGGTTCCCCAGGAATCCACAGGTTTTTCACCCTATGATGTCTGAACTCCCTGACTAGCACTGTGTAGTAAGAGTATTGTCTTGTGTTTTTATTATTTATTATTAAATATTTTAAACCTTTCAACTGTGGCTGTTTTGTGTAGAGATAATTTAAGCTCTAGAGTACATTGCATGTATATAGTGATACTGTACAAAGCCACTCCAATAAGCCTTAAAAGTTCTAGTCACACTTAATAACTAGATAATAATATTGCACAGTAATAATTGTGTGGTTGTATATAAATCATATTTCAAAGTGTGTGTGTGCGTGTGTGTGTGTGTGTGTGTGTGTGTGTGTGTGTGTGTGTGTGTGTGTGTGTGTGTGTGTGTGTGTGTGTGTGTGTGTCAGCTACTTGGGCAGGGACACAAAGCACTGGTTGAACAGAGGAAGTGCTGGTAGGACTTGGCTTGGACCCCTGACTAAGGACTCCACTCTATAGCTGTGCCAGTGGGGAGTCTTACTGGGGATCTGGAGAGAAAGGAAGAAACCAGCCCCAGACTGACTGTGGTCTCTGTGCGCCCTTAAAGGAAATTGTACTTTACTGTGTGTGTATTTGTTATCCTTCCCAATGTGGACTCCCTTCACTGGTGTTAGTGGTGAGGACTGAGGCTCCTTGATTACTGGGCCAGTGTACGGGCATCACAGGGACAAAGAATGGAGTTTGTTGAGTCAGCTGACTCAACATACAGTCAGCAAACAGTGAGGTTTGTTGAGTCATCTGACAACATACAGTTAGTGAGCAGTGACTAATTTTACTCTTAAGCTTTGGGGATGTCTTAAAGTGCACCCCATGGGTACTTGCCACACAAGTTATAGCCAGAATAACAGGAAATCCCTTTAAATGTATAGTGGGTGCATGATTTACGATCTAACATGCATCTGCTTACTGCTTGTGAAGGACATATATGCTATGAGTTATGGAAGAGAATACTATAATTACAGTGTAAATTACCTGAAAAATCCAGACTCTCTGTCAGTTGTTGGGATGTTTTCAGCATTAAAGAGGCAGATTAGGAGACTATCTCAATTAGCTTTAAATTCTGGAGGCTGTAGCTTTGATGTAAAGTTTCCTCTGAATATGCAGGACTGTTTTAGGCACTAGATTCAGTGCCAGGTTTCTTAAAAGAAGTGCAATATGGTAATATTTTATTTTAGATATTGGTTAGTGCCTGTTTAGACTGAGTATGTTTATTGGTTTATTGGTAACTGAATGTGTACTATTATGTTTATGTTTGTTATATTTGTTTGACTGCTTCGTGTTATTCATTATAAGTAAAACAGTGTATGTTGAGGTAGCAGTCAATTTATTCTTAATCCTGTTTATTATCTTTGCTCAATAAAGTACTCTTTTGAAAAGGACTCATAATAATCAAGCCATCCATGGATGAGTGTAACTTTATAACAGAGACTTTGCCATTTCTATGGGCACTTGTGAGGACATATTTATTATTGTAAATTGCATCAATGAGAGCAGACAGCACTGCAATATCAATTGCTGGACTAAGATTACGGTCAGTGTAACCACATCTAAAGATACCAATGCATGCAAAGTTGTGAAGAGGCTCTTTCTATACCACAGAGTACATATTTTATTCCCCTAATTACATCCATATAATGTTAAACTGATGCATGTGATTTTTTTTCTATTAATGAAGGCAAGGTGTTTGCTGTACATGAAAAAGATATGCGGAATATACTAATGTAATGTAATGATCCATTATTAAAAATTAGGTCACTATACATGGAAAGACATAATTTTTGGGAGAAGTAGGAAGGTAAAGGGTAGAGACTAGCAGAGTAAAGGTTAACAATGGCAATATTAGCACTATTCTAGGGCAAGGAAAGGATGCAGATGACATAATTAACACTGACTGGTTGAAAGGCAGAATAGACAGAACAAATGCATAAATAACAGGCCCCTAAATTAGAAAAGATGGGCAGTTGGAGTAGATAGATGGAGAGACCCAACCAGGGAGTGAGAGTAGCTGGGTCAGAAGAAAACACAGAACATCCCATGCCTCCTGACCCTGGTGTGGCCTGACTTAGCTGTACTCCTTATTTGGCACTGCTTGCTTGTCTAAGTCTTATAAAACTTATAAGCTGGATCCTTAAAACACATAGTTGTAATGACAGATTTTCTGAATACTTTCTACTATTTAGTATATGCAGAGCCTCCAGTAGAGAGCATGCCTGTATCTGCAGGTGGGAGGGTGAGTTTACAAAATATTTACTCAATTTATACAATTGCTAGTTACTGCTTCAAGCCCTTGGATAACAGCTGTGCTGCATAGAACCATTGACCTTCTTGCTTGTTGCAGGTAGTCGCACTATTCTAGAACCTATGGAAGATTAAAAATGTGATCTCGGCTGCAGAACTGGTAACTCATTAGATATGTGTTAGATATTCTCCTGTTGCTAGTCACTGTTTAAAGTACTGGGTTAACAGCAGTGATTCCTGAGGGACCTACTAAAGTGATGTCGCAACTAGTGAAGGTCTTAATAAAATTACCTTCTTAGTTGTTGCAGGTAGAGTAGTCTCACTGTTTTAGGAATAGTGACAGCTTAAGAAGGTGACCTCAATGATAGAGCTGTTAGGACTGTAGGTACATGTTAGGTATGCACTTTTACTACTTATTGTTTCTATCACTGTGGTAATGGCTATTGCTATAGATGGTCCTAGGAAAATTATCTATTTTCCTCTTGCAGGTAGTCCCACCGGACTAGGACAGGTGGAAGAGTACAAGCATGACGTCAGTGATAAAGTTGATGAGGCAGTAGTTTTAAGTTAATTATTCTGCAAAGTTGCTAATCACTTTTCCAGCATGAGAATAACAGAAGTGGGTATTTTGGGACCACCTTAGGTGTCACATTTAGTCCCACTGGACTATGGTCTGTGATAGATTAGAAATGTGTTGATAGCACAGAAGGTATGTGTTAGATATTCTGTTCCCTTAGCTTGCAGATACAGGCGTCTCCTGAAGTTACATCAGGAACAAGCAGCAAAGTAGCATGACAGGCACAGAGAAAATAAAAAACACAGGAATAAGAATAAAGATGTCCATCTATAACCCATTCTATGTAGATATCTGATCACATTCACTTCTACTGTGCATCCCCTGGCCTCCCCCCTAGAGATTATTGTGTCCCCTCCTGGGTCTTCCCATTTGGTTGTCATTTAGCTGGAGCACCCCAACACTTCAAGGCAATCTGTTGATGGGTTCATCTCTTCTTCCTTTAACACACATGCGCACCTGCTGTCGGACCAAGTGGCTGCTTTGTTGACCTTTAACTAGTCGTTTAAATGTGTGAGAGGGCTATGGCAGTTACAAATATAATACTAGGGTGCAGCCACAGAAGCAGAAACTCAAGAAACAAAGAAGTACCACATCAAACGTACCAGGTAATAAGCATACCAAATGCTGATCAGTATATACAGTTCTGAAAAACTTTCAGACAGAGGTTAATGGGTTAGCCATTTGAATGCGTTCATGGGAAATTTTCCAGAAAGGTGTATGGAATGGAGGGGAAATTAGTATGAACAGAGAATATAAAAGTCAGAGTTATTCCCATTTTATATTAGAAGAGGCAGGGATAATATGACTTGGATAGTCAAGAATATTTCAGGGCATTATTAAAGGATCACCATGAATATGAAAGATGTGGGGACAGATTGTAGGGGCTAATAACTATCTAAATTGTTGAATGTACTTTTTCATGGAGAGGATGGTAGACCAGAAGAATTTATTACTAGAATGACTTATGAAGAAAAAAAAATATGGAACATGTATGAGGGATTGGAACAGCAGAAAAAAAATGAAGTGGAGAATGCAGTAGAAGCATATTATTAAATGCAGTTAGTGGGTGGACTAGATTACCTCGTACTGGCAAACAAGTGAAGTAAAATATGGTATCTATGTCTTCTGCTCTTGCTATAACTGTGCACTTTCAGTCAGACCAATTGAAAAGACAGCTGAAAGTAAACAGGTCTTACCTGACAGTGTGAGAAAAAGAGTGCCACTGGATCAAGTGGCCACTGCACTTACTAGCAACTGCCTTATGGTGTACATTGACCACAATGCAGCAGTTGGGCCATTTGGAAGTAACATACTATGTGCCTTCACTCTCGCTTGTGATTAATGCTCTTGCTGGGGAGTGTAAAACTGAACTTTCCGGGTACGACTTTTACAGGACTACTGCACTCAGAACAGAGATCAATGAACACCTCGATAGGATAAATGAAAAGGGATAGAACATTTAGGTTGTGAAGAACACAGAAGTGTTATTAATGATTTTACTGGATACAGAAGATGTTTCCTAATCCAGAGAACAAGGGGGAAAAGATTCTGCACTCTCTGGTTGTGCACAGACAGCTCAGATTCTATCTAGACAGGACTAAATCCTTCAGAAAGTCTGATCAATTGCTGGTTAGCTTTGCTACAAGGGCAGTAGACAAAGCCATCTCCAAACAAACCATCTCCAAATGGATAGCACACTGCATCCATTTCTGCTACAAACAACATGGAAAGCCTCCCTCCAAGAGGGTCAGGACACACTCCACCAGAGCAGCCTCCACCTCTGCAGCTTTCCTCAGAGGAGTCCCCACCAAGGACATCTTGGAGGCTGCCACCTGGACATCTGTTCACACTTTTACCAAGCATTACCACCTGCCTCTCTTCTCCAAATCCAGGGCAGGGTTTGCTTCTGCAGTCTTTCAAAGCATCCTAGCCAGCCCCTAGTTTCCTTGAGTGCCTCAACCCATTTCCTCAACTTTGGGAATCAACCCAAATGTGATGACTGCAACAGTGAAACATGAAGAACATAGTACAGTTGTGTATACTTACCATAAATGTAGATGTTTGATTGCATTCACTGTTGCAGTCCTGGTTTCCCCTCCCTCCATCCCCCTTTCTTCTCTTTCTTTACAAGGGACATATTGGTATTTATTTTCCACTGGTGGGGTTCTTCCACCATAACCTAGCTCCTACTTGGGGGCTCCTGACAGGTTAGGGCAAGAAAAACTGATGTAATGGCATCAGCTGCCTTACTTTATACTACTGATGACCTGATGTCAGTCCTGAATCAACACCAATCAACGCAGAAATACTAAGTCTCTGGTATTCGGGTCAGCCGAGGCTACCCTGGCAGGGATAACCCAAATGCGATGACTGCAACAGTGAAACATGAAGAACATCAAAGGTTCCCCAAATCACACTGATTCAAGCGGTTTGTTTTGTAAATGCAGATTTTCTCTGAATTTGCCTGTAACATCCCTCTTCTGGGCCAGTGAACACAGAGCCTCAGTTCTCACCACTGACACTGGTGCAAAACAAATTCGGAAGCCAAACAGTCTCGCACACCTGAAAAGATCCTTAACTAAATTATTGAAAAAAAGTTTAGGCGTTTTACAGCTTCTCTGTAAAGCAGGAATCAGAAAAAAAAAAAAGTGTTCAGTAAAAACTTACTGAGCTTACTGAGCATTTAAACATCACATATTACATCATCACTTCGCTTGAATCAATGTAATCAATTAAAACCACTGACACTGGTGGGAAACGTTCACTGTGAGAAAAATAGACATGCACAGTATTTTCAGATGCAGCTCTCTGCATCAAGTACAATTTCTCTTAACGGTACACACAGAAAGCACACTCCAGTCCTAGGGCTGGGCTTCCTCTCCAGGCCCCAATTAAGACTCCCCACTGACCACTATAGAGCTGAGTCCTTAGCCGAGTGTTCCAAGCCAAGTCCTCCACCACCATCTCTGTGAAATCAGTGCTCTCAGAGTCCCTGTTCAAAGTGGCTGTCATATACGCTCTCTTTGAGATTTGATTTTCATACACACACACACACACACACACACACACACACACACACACACACCTACAGGGGAAGGGCTGGCACAGCTTCTGCATTCTGTCACCTTCACCCAGACTATAAGGTAGATCTGCTGCCACCAGAACACCAAAAGTCAGCTACTTTAAGGCTCTTACCAGTGTACCCAATTACGCTTATTAAAGTTAATACTTATACAAATGGTAGTGTTTAACCAAGCAGCAAGACTTTAAGGAATGTGGAGCCACAGTGCTAATAAATAAATGCAAGTACTTTCAAAGGTTAAATTTATTTATTTATTTATTACATTTGTTGACTGGGTATGTCCAACTGGGCCAGAGGCCCATTTTCAGTGGAGCCCAGGGGAGAAAAGCTCCACAGTAATATATACAACAAAAAAATGTACTAACATTAGTACAGTAGAATTATTTACAACATCAAGAGACAGTAAAATGCAAGGTCCTGTACATATTGAAGACCCAGGGAGAAAAAACTTCACAGTAGTACAAGACAATCAGTAGTACAAACACAATCAAGTAGCAGTAAATATAATACAATCAATCAGTACAACTGAACAATTATTGTTGCAGTAATAGCCAGTGGCAGAAGATACAATACAATCTGTAGGCCTGTACAATTACAGTACAGATAAGCAAAAACACTAGATAGTAGGTAGGATAAAGTTAGAAGGCAAGGTGAGAGAGGTAGAATAGGGGTGGTGAGAAAAGATTAACCTAGGGAGTGGCAGGAGCCCAGCCAGTGTTTTTTAAGGTGTTCCTTTAAGAGTGATTTGAATTGGTCATGTACTGGGTTTTTTTGTTTTTGTGTCTGGAAGGGTGTTCCAGAGTTTGGCTATTTTGTGTGAACAGAGGAAGTGTCTGTGTTGGTTGTGGAAGTTGGATATCTTTAGTAGGAGTTTGTTGGAAGATCTGAGGGATCTGGTATTAGTATTCGATTGAACTAAAGAGGAAATGTCAGGGCAGTTGTTGGGATGGTAGATTATATTATGGGCTAAGGATAGTTGATTGAGAGATAGAAGGTTGGGGAGCTCTAGCCAGTTTAATATTGATAGAGCTGAGCAGTGGTGGGATCTGTGTGTGTGATTAGTGGCAAATTTAGCAGTCTTACTGTAACAAGATTCTAGATTGTTGAGGTCAGATTTTCGAAGGTTAGTATATATGAGAGAGCCATAGAGAAGGGTAGATAGAAGGTGTGTAAGCAGTGGCTACCCTGGCATTGGGAGTTAGAAATGGTTTGGCCCTGTAAAGAGTGCCTAGTTTGATTTGGACTTTTCTGATGGTTTGGGCAATACGTATGTCAGATTTGAAGTTGTCATCTATGGTAACCCCTAAAAGTTTTGTGTGTTTAGTGGGGGTGATATTGGTACTGTTAGCAGATATGATTGATAGAGAGGGTGGGGATGTCTTGAGTTTTTTGTTACTGAAAACTATGATTGTGGTTTTGTTGGGATTTAAAATGAGATGGTGCTGGGAGAGGTAGGATTCAATGTACTGGAAAGAAGATTGCATTTTTAGTTGGAGATCATGGGGTGAGGGGGCTGAACAGATAAGGGTAACATCATCTGCATACTGTACTTTGGAGGCATGATGGGTTGCTGTACTGAGGTTGTTTGAGAATATGAGGAAGAGGAGTGGACCGAGAATGGACCCTTGGGGTACACCCATGGAGATGGGGAGTAGGGGGAAGTGAGTTTTCACACTTTGTAGCCTGTTGATGGTTGGAAAGGTAGCTGTGGAAGTAGGTTACTGAGGATAAGCTAAGGCTGTAGGAAGATAGTTTATTTAGTAGAAGCTGGTGGGATACGGTGTTGAAGGCTTTAGACATGTCTAGGAATATGGAGGAGACATGCAGGCCTTCATTCATGAGGTGGTGGATGGTGTTAGTGAAGGTTAGGAGGGCAGTGCTGGTACTGTGCTTGGGTCTAAAACCATGCTGAGGGTTGGAAATGAGGTTGTTGTTAAGGAAGTAGTTTATGAGCTGGTTGTGGATGCATTTTTCTAACATTTTCTAAAAAATCAGCCCCAATGAAAGGTTTAGATATACTTAATAATAAATAATAAAAAAACAAATATGTAAATACAGAATATCTATTTACAATAAACACCAGAATTTCAATAACAAGGAACATGACAAACAACACCAATGGAAAGACTCAGGTACAGAAAAAAACTACATTTAGCTAATCTCACTATATTTTTCTAACTGAAGAATTACTGCTCTCTAGTTACTTACTAAAGCAAGTCAAGATGAACATGGATGAATGTCTTGTCATGTCCAAAAAAGTGCATACTTCCCATTTCTAACTAGTATGCAAATACAATTTCAGTACCGGCTACAGAATGACATCACATATGGTCACCTGACTGTGGTTCCCACACTACCCTCTCACTAAAAACTCAGCCATGATCTGGCACTGACTGTGTCACAATACACACATGGAACTTTAGCTAAGGCTTATTACAGCATCTAGAAACTGTAAAACAATTCCAACATGTCCACTCTTTCTGCAGAAACTAACAAGCCATTCTCTGGCACCCCAGGGTAGCAATTAGTTCACCACTAGGGACAACAGAGCAGGATCCCAGCCCAGACTTTTCACAGAGATAAAATCTTTATGGCCTAAATCATGTAATTTAATTTCAGACTATTTTTCTTAAGGTTAGCTTGGCTGAGCTAAACTCTTCCCTTCCAGTATCTCCTGTTAAACTATACAAGATGAAATATATGATGGTGCAGTGGTGCAGCGGTTTGCATTGTTGCTTCACAACAAGAGGTTCTCTGGTTCAATTCTTGGCAGGGGTGCCTTCTGTGTGGAGTCTGCATGTCCTCCCTGCTTTCATGTGGGTTTTCTCTGGGTGCTTCAGTTTCCTCTCACATTACAAAGACATGTGTCTGGAGCATTTCTCCCTGGGCCTCACCTGGCTCGTTCCAAATCAGACTTTCCCAGTAAACAAATGTTAAATAAACAAAGGTTAAATAAATAAATATACATTTCATCAGTTACAACACTACAGTCTGACATATATGTATATTTCTTTTCTGTCCATCAGGACCCACTGTTGATACATTTTTAACACAAAGAAGTTTAGAAATACATTTTTAGCACAAGCATCTGTACAAATCAGTTTGATATTCAAATGGCATATAATTCTTTACAAAAATCCAGCTAGCTATGCCAGCATCTGTTACACATTCATTGCCCTATTTCCCCTGGCACAGCTGGCACTACTTCACATCATCACATCTCTTCCGCCTTTGAAGACTCAAGCTAGCTTCTCAAGTGACCCTGGAGAAACTTTGCTTGAGAGAAATGAGCATGTATGGGAAGGCATTAACCTATACCCTATCTTGGAAGCCCATCTGCACTGGAGTTGCTGACCCCACTGCGGTGCTGCATTGTCATGTCATATGCCTGCAACCCTAGGTTCCACATTAATAACTTGGACTTTTTTCTGGCTGGTTCAATGTAGCCATGTTAAGGGATTGTGGTCTGTAACCACAATGACTTTCCTTCCATACAGATAGGGCTAAAAGTTTTGCAGTGCCTATACTATGGTTAGACATTATTTTTCTACAGCTGCATAACATTCCTCCCTGGGTTGGAACCTACAGCTGAGATACAAAACAGGGTGTTCTTCCCCCTCTAAGAAAGCCTGGCTAAGTGCAGCCTCCACCCCATGGTTTGGAGCATCCACCTCCACAACAAATTATTTGCTGTAATCTGGACTGGCTAGCACAGGGGGTCCTCCTAAAGCCCTTTTGGAATGCCTGCTCACAAGCTGAGGTCCACACAACCTTATCTGGCCTGTTTTTCCTTGTTAAGTCTGTGAGGGGAAGCTATTGTACTATAATTGGGAATGAGCTTTCTATAGTACTGCACTATCCCCAAGAATGCCCTCACCTGCTTTTTTGTGAAAGGGGCAGGCCATGTCTGAATAGCTTCCATTTTGGCAGGTCCTGGCCTGACCTTATCACTCCTTACTCTGTGTCCCAGGAAGGAGGCCTCTGCCATACCCACCTGAACCTTACTCAGCTTAATGGTCAACCCTGTCCTTTGCATTCTGCCCTGGACCTCCCTGACATGGTGAAGTTTCACTTCCAGGTATGGCTGTAGATGACAATATAGTCCAGGTAAGCAAAGGGATAATCTCCAGCTAGGATACAATTTACCAGCCTCTGGAAGGTCACTGATGCATTTTGCATCCCAAGGAGCACCTTTGTGAACTTGTATAATCTTAAAGGCATCACAAAACTGACCTCTCTCTAGCGATGGGAGTCAAGGGCCTGCCAATAGCCCTTGGTCAGATCAATAGCCATCAGATACTTAGCCCCACCCAGCTGCTCCAAGGCTTCATCTGTCCTAGGTATGGGGTAAGTATCTGACTCTGTGTGACTGTTTAGTTTTCTGAAGTCCACACAGAACTTGGTGTTGCCATCCTTCTTTGGTACCAGCACCACTGGGGTGGCACAGGGACTGCTGGACTCCTGGATTACTCCCAGTTCCAACATTTCCTGTATCTCCTACCTCAGAGTCTCCCTATGTGCTGAACCTGTAAGGGGCCTGCTTGACAGGTTTTGGGGTCCTGCACCTACATGGTGCTGCACCAGGTGGGTGCTCCCAGTTTTCCCAGTGAACATGTCCCCAAACTCGTGTAACACTGACCGGATTTCTCAAACCTGGGTAGAGCATAGCCTCTGGGACATTGGTACCCCTTCCACTGAGGTGTCAGTCAGAGCCTCATTGAGGAGATCCCAGATCCACCTCAGACTCCTGCCACCCACTGCAAATACTCATGACAAGGGCCTCCCTATCATGGTAAGGCTTCTTCATGTTAACATGGTACAGTTTGTGTTCCTATCTCCTGCCTAGCAGTTTTACTATATAGTTAATATCACTGACCTTCCTTACCACTTTGAAGGGTCCTTCCCAAGCTGCCTGCAGCTTACTGTGTCTGACAAGAATGAGCACCATAACCTACAGTCCCACAGCAGACTCTCTGGTTCAAGCTTTCCTGTCATACCAGACCATTTTCTGCTGTGAGGCTCCTGCCAAGTTTTCCTGGGCCAAGCTCATGACCTCCCTAAGCCTTATCTTGACGTTTAGGACATATGCCACAACAGACTCCTTGTGGGATTCACACTCACCCTTCCACTCATCATGAATCAAATCCAATGCCCCCCTCATCCTATGCCTATACAGCAGCTCAAAGGATGAAAAACCTGTGGATTCCTGGGGTACCTCTCTGTATGCAAATAGCAGATGGGGCAAATATTTGTCCCACTCTCTCTTAAACTGGTCTACAAATGGCCTTAGCGAGGTCTTCAGTGTAGAGTTTAACCTCTCCACAAGACCATTAGTCTGAGGGCGGTAGGGGGTAGTCTTTAGGTGCTTTACCCCACAGCACTCCCACAAAGAAGCCAGCAAGTCTAACATGAAACTGACAACTATGTCAGTCGGTATTTCTCTCAGGAAACTTATCCTGCTGAAAATATCCAACAAAGCATTTGCCACCTTCTCTCCCTCAATGGAGGACAGATCCACCACCTTAGGGTACCTAGTAGCATAATCTACTAACACTACGATATATTTCTTCCCTGTGGAACTTGGGGTACTCAGCGGCCCCACAATATCCATAGCCACCCACTGAAATGGATTCTGAATCATAGGCAAAGGCATCAAAGGAGCTTTGACCTTGTCTCCTACCTTGCTTACTTTTTGGCACTGCTCACAGATTCTGCAGTACCCTGTTATATCCCTTACAATCCCAGGCCAATAAAGGTTCTGTATAACATGTCTCTTGGTATGCTTTATGCCCATATGACCTGCAAAAGGAGTGTTATGGGCTACAGCTAGACATATCAGATGGTAGGCTCTGGGCACTACCAACTGCTGTATTACCTAACCCTCGAGCCTTCTGTCAGGGGTCCACTCTCTATACTGTAACCCTTTGTTCCAGTATACAGACTCCCCTTTTCCTTGAAAATCAGGTGCTTCCTTAGCTACCTCCCTCAAACCTCATAATGTAGGGTCAGAGAGCTAAGCCTTTCTCAACTATACCTTTGTGAGCCTTCTGCCCTTGCAATCACCCTGATCAAGGGAACATCAGTACCTCTCAGCAACTCTGGCTCACCTTCACGCTCACTGCTACAGGGTAGCTCCCTCCCTGAAATAGCCACATCACCACCCTTGGCTTCAGGTGTGGGGTCTGTCTGGGTCTCCTTCAGGCTACCAGACACACATGCCTGCCATAGGATCATAGGATCATAGCAGATTACTAGACTATTGACTCGGAGGTCATTTCAAGCCTAGCCATTTCATCCCAATGTAATACTATAGAAATGTTAGTTAATACCCAAGATTGCATTTAGTAATGACTGCCCATGTCAAGGAGGGTTGTGGGCACTATTCCTGGTAAGAATTTACAGTGCCCCATCCAGTCATCCAGGTTTCTTTTGAAAAGTGTCATAAAGGTGCTCTATTTCACATGAACAGGTAGCCTATTGCAAAGAAGAGGCAGTCACTGGGAGATAAATCTGTTCCTCCAGCATGTCCTATTTAAGTCACAGGCCATATTTAGGTCCCTGGAATGGGTGGCCCTAGTCCTATTTGATTTACAGATATGCAGCAAGTTCATTAGGTTTGGGTCTGAGATTGCTCTGTAAGCCAGGCCTCTCCTCCTGACTATATAAATTTACCTAACACTATGGATGTACAATTTCCCACTCTTTCTTCAGCCAGCTTGGTCGACATGGGCATCCTGAGACACTGTAGTAACTGCCTCATGTTCAACAACAACAACACTCTGCTCCTAGACCACACAAACTCAACATGTGAGAGATGCAACTATATTAAGAACTTTGAAACCATGCTTTCTCACACACCAGTCAGTACATATGACAATGAGCGGGTCATCAGTCAGTTTGGACCTCACCTCCTACTCCATCCAAACCCACATCCCACATACCCACATATGCGGAGGTCCTCACCAGAAACATACCTAAACACCAGAGACCTCCCAAACACAAGCACGCTACACTAAATACTTCCTCTGCAGAACACAATACACATAATAGCTCATATACCAATGTCTCACCTGCCAAGCCCTTACAGCAAAACACAAAACCAAACAAATTGGTCATAGGTGATTCCATCTTGAGACACACAAATGTTCCTCCCACCAGTCTGGATAAGGAAAAGGTCATGGTAAGCTGTCTGTCATGTACCAGGATCTGCCATATCACACATGCACTCAAGTAAGTACTGTTATGACTCTGTCATAGTCCATGTTGGTGTGAACAACTTGAGAAGTACCTCTCTGAACTATATGAAGAGAGACATGATTGAGCTCTCAGGCTATGTGTCTCAGGCTGGTACGTCCCTAGCCATAAGCAGCATTTTACCTTCACCTAGGAAGATGCCTCAATACAAACAGAAAATGACTGACTTCAATAATTGGCTTAGCTTCTGGTGTCTTTCCAAGGATATACAGTATCTATCAGCCTGAGATGACATGATCAACAGACCTCGATGCTTAGCCAGAGATGGTCTTCATCTGTCACCCCTGGGATTTCGGCTACTGGGCAAGTCTCTTGCCACCCCCATAGTGTCTTTTTTTTAGGCAGTGTCTCAAGGACAAAATTCCTGATGTAAAAACTCCATCTAAGAATAACCTCAAGGTTTTGCTGCTGAATGCTAGGGGTTTTAACACAAAACTGCATTCACTGGAAGTGGTCCTCACCTTGGAAGAAATAGACATTTGTGCAGTTACTGAGATCTGGTTCAAGGCTGTGGACAGCACCCCAGCCATATCAGGCTACACCTCCTTCCAGACATTCAGACCACAAACTGAAGGTGTGAAAACTAAAGGAGGTGGTTTATCAATATTCATTAAAGATAAATACACCTCCAGATTGGTTAGACAGCATGATTCCCTGGAGATACTTCAGGTGAAATTAACTGTTGGTGAGATACCTATTCAAGTCATTGCCAGCTACAGGACCCCCTCCATTAATCAGGACACCCACTCTGCCTATTTAGATCTACTTGAGTCTATCAAGATACATCTGAACACCATGTTTTTGGGTGACTTTAACTACCCATCCATTGACAGGGGAAATTACTCATGTGAAAACTCACTTGCCCAAAGGTTCCTTGACTTCATTAACTCCAATGTCCTGGACTAGCTAGTTGACACCCCCACAAGGGGTGCTAACATTCTGGATCTCGTGCTTACCAATATGGGGGACCACTGTATCACCCCCATTATGAGGTCTTCCCTGGTGAGATCTGGCAATAAATTAGTCTAGTCTCATTCAAAGTTGCTATCACACCTGACCCACCCATAGCACAAACTAAACTAAAAAATTTCTCCAAAGGAGATTATAACCTATATAATTTATACCAGTATGGTATAAATAGCTTCACTGCACCTCCTGCCTCAGGTGGAACTGGCAACTATGCCAAGTTCTACACAAATGCTTTATACAAACACCTGAACAACTGCATTGACTCGGCTGTACCTAATAGTACCAAAACAAGCTGCTCAAGGAAGAGCAAACCTGTCTGGTGGACAACTGCCATTAACAGGCTTTACAATAAGAGGAAGAAATTGCTGTCTAAGAGTAAGAGGGAGTGAGTCTCAAGCTGGAAACACTCCCTCCTCAGCTTAAACAAGCAAATAAGACTCTTTGTGAAGTCCTCCAAAGCTAACTACGAATTCAAATTAGCTTCCTCAACTAAGGACAGCCATAAGGCATTCTTTAGTTACATCTGTAACATAAAAGGAAAGGCTCATATTTGTGCCAAACTGGTAGTTAATGATACCACATATACTGAGCCTGTGGACATTGCTAACCTGTTAGCTGACAGGTTCTGTGAAAACTTCACTCCCTTTCTCCACCACACTTATCCCAAGACATCCCTACCACCTGTCCTCTACCCTGTATCTCGAAAGAGCAGGTCATGAACACCCTCTCTAATGTCAAAAACACAGCTAAAACTAAAGTTCTGTGGCTGACATAAAGTTTGCTGATGACTGCAAACTAGGAGCAGTCATAGAATCTCCAAACAATGTCAACATCCTACAAGAGGGTCTTACCCAAACAAATGACTGCTGCCAAAGTCACGGCCTTAAACTCAATGTAAAAAAATGTATTATCATCCCTTTCAGTAAGTGTGATGTTCCTGCTAACTACCACATCGACAACAACACCCTAAGTACGCACTCAGTGGTGGGAGACCTGGGGACACAGGTTGACAGCAACCTTACCTTTGATCACCATGTCTCCACAGTAGTAAGAAGGGCATTCCATCTTGCTCATTTCATAGGTAAGAGCATTGTCTCCAGAAAAAAAGAAGTTATAACCTCCCTGTACTCTTCCTTCATCAGGCCAATAATTGAGTACAATTCCCCTTTTGGTGTGTACCTTTCCAAGCACCTGGAGATAACTGGAGAGACCACAAACGTTCCTCACAAGGAAAATTCAAGGTCTTCAGCATCTGTCCTATGAGGATCGTCTGAAATCACTGTCACTTTTGCCTTGCATTTAAGGCAAACTTTGACCCTGCTTTATTGGAAATGCTGCATATCTGTAAGTCAAATGGTACATGAGTTACTCACTCTAATGGGCTTAACCTGGTATGTGACATTAATAGAACCTGCTGGAGGGACAGATTTGTCTGACAGAGGTTATCATACCTTTGGAACAGACTCCTGTTTTATGCTAAGCAAAGCACCTCATTGGCCGTCTTCAAACAAAATCTGGATGATTGGATGGGTAAACATAAATTCACCCCAGGGGTTCCACCTATGTCCCTCTTGCTCAGGGGTGATAGAAGCTGATCGTGGAAATAAGGGTAAAACTTGGTTTGACTCTAGGGTCATTAGCCTAAGATGTCTATATAATACAGAGTAAAGTGACAGGGATTCTAGTCAGTCTGTGTACAGCACATGCTGGAGTCCCTTGATCTTCTTTGTTAGAAAACTCAGAAGTCTCTCCAATTGCTGCAGGTGCTTTGTACAGTACATGCAAAAAGGGGTGTTATATTCAATTATGGGCTAAATTAGTGCCTAGTATTGAAGGGATATAACCTCTTTTGCTCTCGAGGTGATGCCTTTGCTAATCAAGTGTGCTACATAGAAAGCCTCCCTTACTACAGTAGACACATGCTGGTCGAAGTTAAGGTCGCGTTCAACTTGTGAACCTAAGTCCCTCACCACTTTGTGGGTTCTTAGGGTATTGTTGTTGATCTGATAGTGTGAATGGACATTGTCTGTGCTGAAGGGAATGATGATGCATTTCTTTGCATTCAGTTTGAGACAGTGATTAAGACACCAGTCATTGGTCTGTGTAAGACCCTCCTGGAGTATACTGACATAATTTGGGGATTCAGTAATTGCACCCACTTTGCAGTTGTCTGCAAACTTGGTCAGCCACAACCCATTAGTTTTGACCTAAACTTCTGAGAAGTATATACCAAACAGTAGGGGGCCCAGCACTGACCCCTGTGGTACCCTGTAGGCAACAGGTCTGATGGTTGATGTGGAGCTGAACACTTTGATAGTGTGTGTCTGGTTTGTGAGCCAGTTAGCAACCCATCTTACAACAAAGGGGTTTACATTCAGTTTCCTAAGTTTATCTGTAATGCCTGAGTGTGGGATTGTGTTGAAAGCCTTTGCCATGTTTCAGGTATGCTGTGTGCACAGATTTTCCCTCATCAGTGGCCCTGGTCACATTTTTGAAAAAATCCGCAAGATTTAACACCTGTCTCCAAGCCTGACTGTGTGGAAATGCATGCACATAAGGTACTGCATTATCAAAATCATTCCCCATCAAGACCTCTGCAGGGATATCCTTAAACACACCCACTTGCTTACATCCTTTTCCACTCTCCCAGTCAAGGCGAAACCTGGCCAAAGGTATCTGGAATGGGGTCCCTACTAAAGCTCTGAATGAAATGGACTGTCCAAGCAAGTACTGCTCCTCTTTAACCACTGCAGGTTTCACAATGGTTATGTCAGAGGCCGTGTCTCTCTTGGCAGTGGCCTGTTTTCCATCCACTAAGATAGGATACAAATTCTGGTGATAGTTTGGTACCCTTGTTGTCTCTAGACAGCTTACTACTAAAAAGCTGTTATTCCCATTTGCTGGCTCCCTCACTTTTTGATCCCTACCCTGCTTTAGTGGACATTTGTAAGCTGCATGTTCCTTCTGGTTACATTTAAAACATCTAAACCCTGATCCTAGCAATGTACCTGAACTAGTGGCTTCCTCTTTTACTAGTGGACTCTGTTAGGGTGGTTTAGGCTACCCACCATGGGTTGCCTTATATCCATGTGAGCAATGGGTATTCCCTTCTTCTGCAGTGGTGCCCTGCTTGCCAAGTAGAGATCCCCTTTCCTCTCCAGCTCATCTGCAGAGTTACACTGCTGGTATGCCAACCAGATTCTCGTGTCTTCAGGCAAAGTGCTAAGGGCTTGTTCCCTCACCAAAAGGTCTGCCATCCTTTCAAAAGTGGTGACCTGACACACACTCACCCACCTATGAAAATAAGTGCTTAGCTCAGCAATATAATCACATACACTTTTATCTGCCCTACATCTATCCTCACATTTTTTTTCTGTAAGCTTCAGGTGTTAACTTAAAACATTCCAATAAACATCGTTTAACCTTGTCATAATTTAAACAATCAGTATCAGATGATTTAGAAACATCAGTTATAGCTTTACCATGGAGTAAAGGAGTCAGGAACCATACCCAGAGCCCTGGGTCAGCATCATATTGTTTACATACTCTTTCAAATATATGCATAAAACTATCAAAAGTATCACCTTCTGTATAGCATGGAAGAAATTTACCAACCTTTTTTGCTTCTGGGGTTCGGTTATTCCCTTCCCCATTACCTCCATGTTCCTGTCTAAGAGTCAGTATATCTTTCTCATGTGGATGCTGCTTCTTATATTCTTTGGCCTCCAAATGTTGCAGTCCCTCTGCTGATTCTAATTCCATAGTTGTGCCTCCAGTTTAAGTCTCTTCAACTCTAGATGGGATTTTAAGTCCTCTGAGGAAAATGTGAACTGCAGGTCTGTGCTGCAGCTGCCACTAAGGCTGAAATAATTTCTTCTTTAGTCAGGTTAGCATGCATCAGTCCTTTGGATTTGCACACCTTACCCATCTGATTCACTATCAGCTTGCCATAATCCTCTGCTGACATCTTTGCCTGCTTTCCCTGACTAAACTAAACTAAAATATAAATAAATAAATAAAACTATTGTGAAAAATAAAACATGTATGTTTACCTTGTGGCTGCTGAGAGTACACATACCTTTAGTGACACTTGCTTACAAGCTACATAAGTTCAATTAATATCCCACACCACTGCCTACCAATATGTGACATCCCTACTCTGGGCCAGTGATCAAGGAGTCTCAGCCTTCAGCACTGACACTGGTGAGGAATGTTCACTGTGAGAAAAATAGACACACACAGTATTTTCAGATGCAGCTCTCTGCACCAAGTACAATTTCCCTTAAGAGCACACAGAGAATGCACATTCCAGTCCTGGGACTGGGCTTTCTCTTCAGGCCCCAAATAAGATTCCCCACTGACCACTTTAGAGATGAGTCCTTAGCTGGGTGTTACAAGCCAAGTCCTCCACCACCCTCTCTGTGAAATCAATGCTCTCAGTGTCCCAGTTCAAAATAGCTGTCACACAAACTGTCGAGATTTGATTTTCACACACACATACATACACACACACACACACACACACACACACACACACACACACACACACACACACACACACACACACACACACACACACACCTGGGAAAGGCTGGCATAGCTTACCCACTCTGCCACCTCCACCTAAACTATAAGGTAGATCTGCTTCCACCAGAACACCCAAAGATAGCTACTTTAAGGCTCTTAC
Organism: Protopterus annectens; assembly: GCF_019279795.1. Taxonomy (NCBI): domain Eukaryota; kingdom Metazoa; phylum Chordata; order Ceratodontiformes; family Protopteridae; genus Protopterus; species Protopterus annectens. The sequence goes on along the minus strand of NC_056735.1, from coordinate 350,065,929 downwards.
CAGGGCACAGAATTACAGTTATTAAAATTAATACTTATGCAAAAAGTAGTATTTAACCAAGCAGCAAGACTTTCAGGAAAGTGGAGCCACAGTGTCACTAAATAAATGCAAGTACTCTCAAAGGTTAAATATTTTCTAAAAGACCAGCCACAGTGAAAGGTTTAGATATATTTAATAATAAATAAAAAAAAAACAGGAAAATACTAAATATCTACTTACAATAAACGCCAGTGTTTCAATAGCCGGGAATATAAAAAACAACACTGATGGAAAGATTCAGACAGATACAGAAAAATACACATTTAGTTAATCTCACTATATTTTTCTAACTGACTGAGAATTACTGTTCCCTAGTTACTTACTAAAGCAAGGCAAGATGAATGTGGATGAGTGTCTCATCAGGTCCAAAAACAGAGTACACACCTCACATTTCTCACTAGTATTCAAATACAATTTCAGTGCTGGCTACAGAATGACATCACATCTGGTCACCTAACTCTGTGGTTCCCACACTACCCTATTACTAGAAACTGAACTAGGATCTGGCACTGATGTGTCATAATACACACATATAACTTTAGCTATGGTTTATAACAGCATCTGGAAACTGTAAATCAATTCCAATACTTCTGCCCCATTTGCAGAAGCTAACAAGCCATTCTCTAACACCCCAAGGAAGCAATTAGTTCACCACTGAGGACAATAGAGCAGGATTCCAACACAGGCTTTTCACAGACATTACGTCTCTTTCTGCATTCAGACCTGTGAGATTAAATCTTCATGGCCTAAGCCAAGTCATTTAATTTCAGACTTTTTTTCTTAAGGATAGCTGAGCTGAGCTAAATCCCTTCCCTTCCAGTATCCTCTGATTAAATATATACGCTTCATCAGTTACAATAGTACAGTCTGACATATGTGTATATTTCTTTTCTGTCCAGCAGGACCCACTGTTGATACATTTTTAACACAAGCAACTTTACAAATACATATTTAACACAAGTATCTGTACAAATCAGTTTGATATTCAAATGATATAGAATTCTTTACAAATCTCCATCTAGCTATGATGTCATATGTTATACATGCACTGCCCTACTCCCCCTGGCACAACTGGCACTACCTCACACCGTCACATTCCCAAAGAAAGGAGAAAGCCAAATGCATAGATACTTATGCAAAAACGGTAACCATTTGAAATGTAACATAGAGACTGAATGGCCAAAAATTTCCTGGAATATTCCCTTTTCTCCAATGTATGGCAGTCTTAGAGTTGGTATATATAACTTCAGGGTGCAGGGGGGCTTGCCTTGCTGCAAAAAATCTTTAAAGGAGAACAGAGACATTCAAGATTAGGTCTTCTCCTGTTTTTTCCTTTTTTTTTTTTTTGTTCAGTTAGACCCTGGTGTTACAAATACTGATAGTTCAATAGGAAGTCACAAAATACAAGTATTTGCTTTTTCTATGAATAAAGTGACCACCACATATGAATATATTCAGTGGTAGGTGGTTTGGAGAGCACAGAGTACTTGCCCCCCCATAAAACACTAACTTCGGACATCTTCTAATTATAGTTGTGCAGCATGTTTTTAGCAGAATATTCAGTATCTGAATAGGGATCCCCTACTTTATGCATAAGCATGAAAAAATTCTGAGTAAGTACCAAGGAGTATTTCCACCTAATTAAGACTTTGTAACCATGTAAGCACTTTACTAAACTTTGAAGCTTCTCTACAAAAATATACCATCTGTAACAGAAAAGAATATGGGTTACTGAGCAACAACGATTAGTTAAAATGGCCATCAAAATAATATATAACAAAAACTTACCTGAGAACTCTGTCTAACGAAAACTTCTGAAAAGTTCTGATAAGAAATAAAGAAAAAGAAACAGAATAGTATGAACTAATGTGCAGCTCAGTTAGAGAGTACTGAAAAAGATACTGGGGCTTATCAGTGAATGAACCTGTTGAGTTAATGAACTGGTCATAAGGACATGGTAATAAAACAACTGAATTATGCAAACTGCTTGTGTGGCGTTGGTTCTTATCTCATACTTTTCAAAGAATTGCTTTGAACAGGAAGAGGACCCTTTCCTGTGATTTGCTGCATACCTCATTTTTAAATGTTTATTATGCTACTTGCCAAGGAAGGACATTCTTTCCTTACAAAATTAGCCTATCATTTAGTTGTTAAGGATAACCCTTTCACATACTCTTGTTTTTGTGTTTTGCATACACTTGCTGGGGTACACATATTCATTCCTAAATTGCCCCACTTAAGAAAGTGAGCAAGAAGTTTGACAAATCATATACCAGACTGATACCTAACCAGATTCAGTAATCTTGGTAGCAAGTCCATATTTCTCTATTTACTACTAATAACCTAATAATTCATGGACACTTTAAAAAATTCTGCAGGCCGAATTCTAAACGCTTAATTTTCTTTCATTATAAGGATGTTACTATAGCAACCATGTATCCCAATATGAGTATGTGAGCTTTGTTCAGTGTAACATTTATCATTGCTCTCAACATGCCCCTGTGTTTTTGACTGTACATGCCATTGAGGATATTTTCCACCATATCATAACTGATCACAAAAGCACACAACAAGTTTATTTTTTTTCAGTTGCTACACGACTACTACTTCTATGCACACCAGTATCAACTGTAAACATGTGAGTCATCCTGTCCAGTCTTACCATTTCAGTCATCTGAAATCCTAATGGATTCCAAGCAACTTAGATCACCCAGGTACCTATTCCCATTTAGTACTTACTCTGTCTAATGAACCACAAAGAAACTAATTTCTTTGTCAACACTCTTTGTATGCGTTCAGTGTGCTCACACTACAGATTAGTATAGTACTATAATAGTGTATTTACAAAGGTGAACCTTCAACCACTACACCCCCCCAATGTGGGGACCTTGCTCCCACGCCACCTAACTTACATATACTAACTCCTTGCTCATAGAACTGTCACCAAAGGAATACCCAGTGCAATGCTATAGTTGACAAAGTAAGCTAACTACTGAACTAATCAACAGTGTAAATGTGGCAGGTAGTGATGCCTCTCTGACCTGTTAATAACCTGTGCAGTAAATGAAAACCATGGTAATCCCTTACACACACACACACACACACACACACACACACACACACACACACACACACACATATATACATAAACGGGTCTATATTGTTACATCAAAGATACTGAACTTCAAACTGCATATTGTTACATCAAAGATACTGAACTTCAAACTGCGTATGGTCAAGACCATATGACTGAATTCCTGTAACTGAATTTTTGTGCAGAGATCATAGTACAGTGGGGATTAGGTGATTAAACTTTTCCCCATTGTAGTGCGATCTTGGAGTTGGAATATATAATTACCTCAGACTGGGGGGGGGGGGTGCAGGGGTTCTTGCCATCGCAAAAGAACAGAGTTTTGGTATTTTTTAGTTTTTGAAGTTATGTAACTTCAATCATATGGTTTCAACCATATGTAGTTCAAAGTTCTGTAACTTCGATGTAACAGTATGAACCCATATACACACATGTACACATGTCCATCAAATGATAAAACTCAGAAGAAGCTGTTTCAATAGAATAGTGACAAAGAGGCTTGGACCCTGATTCAAAAAGTTTTGAAACCCACACTTCTTTAACACTGTGCTCCTGACCTTTGACCAGGGCTTTTGTCTCCAAATATGGCAATTTGTTGAGTTCTGGTTCAGGAAGTATGTTGACATGGTTACATTAATTGCATTAAAAAGAGACTTTTGCTGAAGAGGCAATCATCTGGTTCTCTCATCGATTCCTAGTTTAGTGAAAGTTTCTGTGTATGAGTGAAAGATTGGTGGGTGTAAATCCAGTGTGGATGGTGTGTGTGTGTGTGTGTGTGTGTGTGTGTGTGTGTGTGTGTGTGTGTGTGTGTGTGTGTGTGTGTGTGTGTGCGTGTGTGCGTGTGTGTGTGTATATGTGTAAAAGGCTGATTGACAAAAGTGTGTGTGAACATGTTTGTATCTGAGAGAATGCAAGACCAACAGTCAGTAGGGTTAAGGAAGTTTCTCCCCCTTTCCTCACTGTTATGCAGTCTCAGAGTTAGTATATGTTGTGTGGTATGGGGAATGCAGGACAGCTAGCTCCCTACTTAAAAAAATTTTTTTTTTCTTAACTTTTTTCAGAAGTCAGAGGAGTGTGCCAACAAAGAGTAGAAGTCGATGATGTTAGTTCTGGTGAAAATTTATTTTCTTGGAACTAGCATGAACTCAGAGATGCAGTCTCTCTCTCTCCTTTCTTGGTAGAACAGCCGAATGAGTGATCTGGAGGGTCTAGGTTTGATACTTAGTTGATGCACACTTTTTTAGTGTTGTGTTCTCACACTTTGAACAAAGCCTTTGCCTCCTAAAGCTTCTAATTGATGCAGCACTTTATCTGAGTTCTAGTGCAGGACGTATGTTCATGCATTCTCGCCTTTCTGCTCCTTGTCTGATTACTGATGTGTTATGTCTGGGACAGGAATATGCGCCTTCAATTAATTCTGTACTGAGTCGGGGTCATGAGTGAAAATGGGTACAGGGACCAACCCACTTACCTGCTGAAAAAATAAATAAATAGTTAAAAGATAAATACACTTATAAAATGTAAGTTCTCACTGACCTGTTTCTGTGTAACACATAGGTATGCGGGAGAGATGATTCTTGAAAATATGGGTGCATTCTCATTCTCAGCTACTTTAATATCGCAGTGGTAGAACAGCTAAAACATTAATCAAGAGAGGATAGGTTTGATTCCTAACTCAAGTTCACATTCCCTTAGCACTGTGGTCCTGCCCTTTGACCATGGCATTTGTCCCCATGTACTTCTAATTGATATGTTTATATATTTTTCTTCCTGTCTCTTTTTTCTTTTTTGAATGATTAATAAAACTTTAAAGCCGATAAGTGCCCATCAATTTAAGTTATATTTTAGTTGTTGTAATTCATTTTGTTTATTATTATTATTATTATTATTATCATTATTATTATTATTATTATTATTATTATTATTATCATCATCATCCTACATTCATTCTAAGACCAAAGGACCTTCATTTCATGAGCATTTTCTTGGCCTTTCTGTTGGTGGTAAGCCTAACTTGGGAATTCATTACATAGCCTATAAAAAGGCCTTGCTCCTATGATGCAGCAATTTGCAATTTAGGGACACATTAGCCACAACGAGGAAAGACCTCATTTTCTGCTAATTTGCATGACTGAATCACAGTTGCTACTGCAATGTGCAAATCATTGCTATTCTGCATGTTGGGACAGTAAACTGCTGCTTATGTAGGCATTGTCATTCCCTCCCACAATCAGTCTCTCACACAACGCACAAGTACATATTCAAACACAAACAGACACATTCATATCACTGTCCCCTGTACTTGTCCCCCTGACTTCTCTGTCCTCCCATGATTGCCCCCACCCCCAATCACTGTAATAATTTAAGTGCAGTCATGGCACCTTTGTGGTTGCCCTGGAATCTAGTGTTTTTTCCACCCAGTCCCCCGATTCACGTACTGATGGCAGAGTAGTTATGGCACTTCAGTGTTGAGATATCTGTGTTGTTTATTCCTTTCCCCACCCAATATCCCTATACCACAGTCATGGTAGGTAGCTGAACACAGCCTTTTGGCCATGTTCAATACTGTGGCTTAGTCGAGCAGACCAGGCTGATCTACAAATCACTCGGTGTGTAGATACCTTCTGGGAGGTGGTTCTGAGGGACAGCACTTAGAAACTTAACATATCTTCTTGCCAGGACTGCCTTATTTGCAGTCAACCCCTTCAAACAGGCAGCCCTAGGTGGTGCTGCATATCTTCATGGTAGAGCACTGTGCAGCACCATGTTACAGTGGGTGCTGAATTCCAGAAGGTTACTGCAATGTATACACAGATGAGTACATGTCATGCACTTCCTTGAATCTTCTTCTTCCTTTTAGTCTTTCTAGCTTTCTTTTTTATTTAAAATGGACTCTAGTCTTCATCTATCCCCTCTTTATTTGTTGAGCCTATGTTCCCCCATTTCGTTTTTCTTACGGGTCATCTGTGCTCTCCTGTTATCCCTACTATAACTGTTAAATTATCAAGTGGGTCTTTGTTATTAAATCCATCCATCCACCCAGCCACAATCCCTTTCCCATGTTGCACAAGGAGTTGGAATGTCACATCAATAGTGACAATCATCTAGACCCAAAGATCACACATCCGGGTGGCTAGCCCTACCACTATTGTTCTTTCATCCCATCGCATTTACTCACACTCACACCTATGGCCAGTTTAGAATGTCCAATCCAACTACTGCATGTCTTTGGAATATGGGAGGAAACTGAAGCACCCAGAGGAAATGTACACAAACACAGTGAGGACATGCAAACTCTTCATAGAAGGCACCCCAGCCAAGAATCAAAGTGGAGAAATTCTTATTTTGAGGCAAAAACACTACCTGCTGTACCACTGTGCATAGTTTAAAAATTATATAAGATAAAAAATGTCAATTTCATCCTTGGAAAGTATTTTTTTATGAATTTTCTATACATTTTTTTCTTCTCCCCTTTGTGATACTCCATACTGACAAGTGGCAATTTCAGGAACACATACCATTAGTCCTCATTTCCATTGTTTAAATACTGGAAATTATCTTTCTAGTGTCTAATGACATTCATCATCCATTTATCAATGCATTAAAAATATATATTTTTGAGACAGCTCTTGCTGTTGTGACTAGGCTTTGTCTCCTAATCAGCCCCCTCTTGGGCATAAAATTGGCCTATTCAGTGCAGCCATCTTGAACAGTAAGTTTGTTGAAGCTGAATGCTTAGATCATTAAACACAAATCTAGCATAATCATGGCTGTTAAAAGGGTTTCCATAACCATACTATATCTTCTCAATAGTACACATGTGTTATAAGACACATGCCTGATAACAGAAATTGAAGTAAAGCATTAGTCTTAATTAAACATGTCCTTTCATAGCTCCTTGCACCACACTGGCATCCATAGATTAATTTGGATACTTGTCATTATCACATTAGAGGGATACGTTTATCTGCACGTTGTTTATCACTTCCAACTACTCTGAAACCATTCCGTAGGCCATCCATCTGTTCACATGTGACAGGTGCATTATTGCACTACTCAGGATTCAGTTTTAGCCTTATTTATGATGTTGGTGATTTTATACAGAGTCTGTTTGATGAATTCTACCTCAACTAACTGCTCATTGAACTAATAATCCCAACTTCATTAGTGAAAATCACTCCCAGACCCATTAACAGAAGCCACTTCTTACTTGTCTATATTATCTCTAAAAGACTAGACATAATTAGGTACAGTATTATCCTTTCTCAAACTTTCAGTGACCACCGTCCTTGTCCCTACTTATTGGTAAAGCCACTTCCATGGCACAAAAGGTTGATGTCCATACTGTGAACCAGATAACCAAATTTCAATTAATAACACAAGTTCTGAAGGAGCTGATGGAAGTGTGTGGCAGTGACAGATCAGAGCTGGCTTATTCATCTTTGGGATGGGAGGAGGTAGGTAGCATGCTCTATTGTATGACTTACCTCAAGCACAGGCAGGTGTTTCAGCATATAGCAAATAAACCAACATGTGTACATCCTCCAAGCCATGAATTGCATGATGCCATGTTTTGACGCATGCAAGGAAGCAGAGACAAATAATCCTGTTGATATTGTGGGTTTTTGTAGACATTAGATTGCTATAGGGACCTTGGGAATTAGGCCAACAAAAACCTTAGAGCCTTCATTGGCTGCAGAGATAACTGTCCTTTCTAGTCAGTCCTCACTTTTGCCAATAATCATTAAATTAGTCACTGCAATGGAAAAACAAATGGATGCAAAACTAGTCGGGAGGGGCTAATAAATATCTGGTGGAACATGGGGAGCGAGGGGGTAAGACTTAGCAAAGAATGCTCATTGGTCAGGTAATGCTATCAGCTAACCTAACTGCCTAATATGCATTATTTCCAGGAGATACAAAGGTCTCTTAATTCCATTTTGGCAAACAGCCATTTGACTGTGAGAATGGAAGAATGTGTCTTATTGTTTAGACCCTGAACCAGGTCTGCTTGCCCTTTACACTTTTTTGTTAATCTGCAGAAAGAATACTTTCCTTGCAAAGTTTGTTGTTATAAAACACAGTTTACTGCACTCCCCAAAGCTACTCTAGTAATTCTGATCAAAGAAAATCTTAGAAACCCTGAAAAATAAGAGGCTGTTAGGATGATAAATGTTTTTACCTAATTATAAGAAGTATATTATGTCTGTCTGTATGCAACTATGTAATATATGTAATATTTTACATGTCATCACCTTTGCCTAATTATCATGCTATATCAACTATAATGCAGTGTACAAATTGTTTTTAATATTTGTTGTAAAGCCTTTCTCCCCAGGCCTCAACTGAAAAGGGATCTTGCTTGGCCTAGTCAGGCACTCTCAGTAAACAAATGCAATAAATAAATAAACAATAACACTACAGTCATTAAAAGCAGAAACTTGTGGAAGAAAGCATTTAAGAGACTGGGAGATATCTGTCTTAGAAAAAAACAAGCGTGCCCAGTAACTGGTTGTGGGGGCTTGTGAAAAGATAATAATCAGCTTGTTAGTCAAGCACCAAAATATGTGTTCTACAGTCTTGCATATATGGAAAAAATAATGTTTATCCCTTTATTTAAATAACACATTAGATAATCCTGACATTTTGACTCATAATGTAATAATTTTCTTTCAAGATCAAGTTCACCTCTATTGACATCATTTTTACAACTTGTAATACTGGACATTTACAAGCATATAAACCTGAAGTATAATTTACAGGTTTACTAATAGCACTACTAGCATTAATATTTTAATAGTTCATTCCTAATCAAGAAAGCATGCTTTAAACCTCTGAGAGGTTTTTCCCACATAAAATATGCCGACATACATGCATTACTTCATAAACAACAAGCTTAGTATTAATGACTGATTAGTTATAATACTGTCTTGTCACAGTAATATAGAATTAATAATCCTACCTGAATTATAGTAAAGACAAGTAACCTTCTGCTCTGTATTTTAAACTGCATTCTCACTGAGTTATACTCAACAAGCCACTTGCTATTGGTTTGTCATTTATTAATATAAAATGCAGACCAGCAACTGAAATTAACTTGTTGTCACAAGATAAGAGTTACTACTTATCAGAAATGCACTGCTGAACTGCACATAAATCATAGCTATGTTATTACACAGTGCATGTTACCTGCCCACGTTCTCTTGTTATGCATGGTGCCTGTTGCTTCACCATTATTTGACCATATGAGAAGTGCTGCTTTGTTATTGTCATTATGCAGAACAAAAGATACAGCTAATTCTAAATACAACTTCTTACAGCCCCTTTGTTCAAAGCAATGATATAATAAATCAAAATATATATATATATGGGTCCATGTCATATGGTCGACTGTTCATTTGACTGAAAGTTCATTTGGTCGACAGTTCATTTGATCGACAAGAATTATAGGTGGGGGGCTTCGCCCCCCACACCCCCCAATGTGGGGGGCTTATCCCCCCACACCCCCCCCCAACTATATATATCAACTCCAGGGTCGCACAACATTGGGGAAGGGGGCAAATTCTTGTCGATCAAATGAACTGTCGACCAAGTGAACTTTCAGTCAAATGAACAGTCGACCATATGACATGGACCATATATATATATATATATATATATATATATATATATATATATATATATATATACATATGTGACTGGAGTGGATTTCAATGGGCATGTTGATGAAGGGAACAGAGGGGATGAGGAGGTAATTTGTAGGTATGGTGTTAAGGAGAGGAATGCAGAAGGTCAGATGGTAGTGGATTTTGTGAAAAGGATGGACACGGCTGTGATAAATACATATTTGAAGAAGAGGGAGGAGCATAGGGTGATGTACAAGAGTGGAAGAAGATGCACACAGGTGAATTATGCCCTATATAGGAAGGCCTGTCTGAAGGAGATTGGAGACTGCAAAATGGTGACAGGGGAAAGTGTAGTTAGGCAGCATAGGACGGTGGTCTGTAGGATGACGTTGGTTATCAAGAAGAAGAGGAGGAGGGTGAGGGCAGTACCAAGGATCAAATGGTGGAAGTTGAAAAAGGATAACTGTGAGGTGGAGTTCAGGGAAGAGTTAAGACAGGCACTGGGTGGCAGTGAAGAGTTACTAGATAGCTAGGCAGTCACAGCAGAAGTGGTAAGGGAGACAGCTAGAAATGTGCTTGGTGTGACATCTGGACAGAAGATGGAGGACAAGGAGAACTGATGGTTGAATGAGGAAGTACAGGAGAGTATACAGAGGAAGAGGTTGGTGAAGAAGAAGTGAGATTGTCAAAGAGATAAAGAAAGTAGACAGGACTACAAGGAGATAAGGCATATGGTGAAGAGAGAGGTGGTGAAGGTTAAGGATAAGGCATATGGCAAGTTGTATGAAAGGCTGGACACTAAGGAGGGATAAAATGACTTGTACCAATTGGCTAGACAGAGGAATCAAGCTAGGAAAGATGTGCAGTATGTTATGATGATAAAGATAAAGAGGGAAACATATTCACAAGCAAAGAGAGTGTGTTGAGGAGATGGAAAGAGTACTTTGAGGGCTGATGAATAAAGAGAATAAGAGAGAGGGAGAAGGCTGGATGATGTGGGGTAGTGAATCAGAAAGTGCAATAGATTAGCAAGGAGGAAGTAAGGACAGCTACAAAGAGGATGAAGAATGGAAAGGCTGTTGGTTCAGATGACATACCTGTGAAAGCATGGAGCTGTTTAGGAGAGATGGCAGTGGGGTTTTTAACTAGAATGTTTAATGAAATCTTGGAAAGTGAGAGGATGCCTGAGGAGTGGAGAAGAAGTATAATGACACTGATTTTTAAGAATAAGGGTGATGTGCAGAACTGTAGTAACTACAGAGGGATAAAATTGATCAGCCACAGCATGAAGTTATGGGAAAGGGTAGTGGAAGCTAGATTAAGAAGGGAGGTGATGATTAGTATGCAGCAGTATGATTTCATGCCAAGAAACAGCACAGCAGATGCAATGTTTGCTCTGAGGGTGCTGATGGAGAAGTATAGAGAAGGCCAGAAGGAGTTGCATTGTGTCTTTGTGGACTTAGAGAAAGCGTATGACAGGGTGCCTAGAGAGGAGTTGTGGTATTGTATGAGGAATTCAGGAGTGGCAGAGAAGTGTGTAAGAGTGGTGCATGATATGTATGAGGGCAGTGTGACAGTGGTGAGGTCTGCAGTAGGAGTGATGGATGCATTCAAGGTGGAGATGGGATTACATCAAGGATCATCTCTGAGCCATTTCTTATTTGCAATAGTAATGGACAGGTTGACAGATGAGATCAGACAGGAGTTCCCGTGGACTATGATGTTTGTGAATGACATTGTGGTTTGCAGTGATAGTAGGGAATAGGTTGAGGAGACCCTGCACAGGTGGAGATATGCTCTAGAGAGGAGAGTAATGAAGCTCAGCAGGGCTAAGACAGAATATATGTGTGTGAATGAGGGGGAGGACAGAGAAATGGTGAGGATGCAGGGAGTAGAGTTGGTGAAAGTGGATGAGTTTAAATACTTGGGTCAACAGTTCAGGGTAATGGTGAATGTGGAAGAGAGGTGGAGAAGAGAGGGACTGGCAGGGTAGAGTGGGTGGAGAAGAGTGTCAGGAGTGATTTGTGACAGACAGGTACCAGTAAGAGTAAAAGGGAAGGTCTGCAAGATGGTAGTGAGACCAGCTTTGTTATATGGGTTGGAGACTGTGTCACTGAAGAAAAGATAGGAGTCAGAGCTGGAGGTGGCAGAGTTAAAGATGCTAAGATTTGCATTAGATGTGACAAGGATGGAAAGGATTATAAATGAATATATTAGGGGGTCAGCTCAGGTTGGACAGTTTGGAGACAAAGCCAGAGAGGCGTGACTGGTTTGGAAATGTGCTGAGGAGGGATACTAAGTATATTGGGAGAAAGATGCTAAGGATAGACCTCCAGGTAAGAGGAAAAGAAGAAGGCTTAAGATAAGGTTTATGGAAGTGGTGAGAGAGGACATACATGTAGTTAGTGTGACAGAGCGAGATGCCAGAGGATAGGAAGAAATGGAAACAGATGATCCACTGTGGCAACCCCTAATGGGAGCAGCCGAAATATATATATATATATATATATATATATATATATATATATATATATATTTATATATATATATATATATATATATATATATGTGTGTGTGTGTGTGTGTGTGTGTGTGTGTGTGCGTGTGTATGTGTGTGGCTCTACTTTACTTGACCTAAAACACATTTGACTGACACCCATTTGACCGACACCCAATTGACCTAAATTTCATTTGACTGACAACTCATTTGACTGACTCCCATTTCATCGACAGCTTACAATGCTGACTTTTAACATACTAAATCTTAAACACACTTAGAACACCAATAACTAACCCTTTCCAGAACTTAAAAACTACTTATTTACCCTCTTAACAGAAACGGGACAATGTACAACCAAACTAGGAGGAGGGCTATGTCTCCACAGCCCCCAATGTAGGGGGCTGTGCACCACACCCCCTAATTATATATACTAACTCCAGGATTGCATTACAGTGGGGAAAAGGGCATATACCTTTAACTTGCCTTACAGTACTCTACACCCTGCCACTACTGCTGGGAACGCATAAAACATTCACCAAATTACTTTAGATACTTCCCATAAAAATGTAAAGAGACAAACCCACATTTAGAAGCACTACAACACTACTTTCTACATAACTACTGGAATTCTAACAGCACTGTAAGTTACAGTAATTATTTTTATCACAAGCAAGTCACAGATGAAGGAAAACCCACAACAAGTCTATGTCTTAAATGTCGGTGAAATGGGAATCAGTCAAATGAGTTTTAGGTCAAGTGAAGTAGACCCATATATATATATATATATATATATATATATATATATATATATATATATATATATATATATATGTCAAAACAAATTGTTTCACAAGTCCAAAAAATCAACTAGCTAGATGTTTCTGATATGCATTTTGTATTGCTGACCACTGGCAAACACAATCTTTCTTTTTCCCTAGAAGAATATACTTTTTAAATCAATTAAGATTTCCAAATATAAATCAAGATTAGCAAAATATTCACATATCAGCCTTTACAAATCAAGTTATTAAAAATCTTAAATCTGGCAAATCCCGTGGCCCAGATGGCTTTATTGCAGACTTCTTTAAAACCTTTTCCAATATCCTTTCCAAAATCTTATTACACATGTTTAACTATATTAATACCTACAGAATTTCTGATCTATATCTTAATGATTCTAAAACAGTTGTTATCTCTAAATCCAAATTAGATCTTTAAAACTCATCAAGTTACAGACCAGTTTCTCTTATCAATATAGACATAAAATTGTTTGCAACATTATTAGCCAACTGACTAAAACTTAAACTGCCTTCTATAATCTCTTTATACCAATCAGCATAGCCAGGCATACTTGTGATAATATATTAACCCTAGAGTTTCTAATAATGCTGTCCAAGTGCAATAATAACTCCATTTTCACCCTTGTTCTAGACACTTCCAAAGCCTTCAACCAAATAAACTGAACTTTCTATTTACAGTTATGCCATATTTTGACTTCATGCAATTCTTTATTAACATCATAAAAGTTCTTTACTCCGATGCTAACTCATCCCTTTTGTATTGATAAAATTACCACTTCTCCAATTAAAATTACTAAGGGTGCAAGACAAGGGTATCCACTGTCCCCATATCTCTTTAATCTATACATGGAACATTTATTTCTTTCTATAATACAAAATATATTCCATTATATACCAAATATTTGTAATACACTCATACTATTAACAGTTTTTGCTGATGACTTAAACCTCTGTTTTAGCCTACCTAGTACAGACTTACTGAAAATTCTGCAAAATATTGACATTTTTTCAAAATTTTCTAACTACAAGCTGAATCTAATTAAACTCTCAACGTTTCCTTTAAATCCTAACTATAATTTAATAAATGACTTTCCAAAATCAGAAATTAAAATGAACAATTCCTTAACATATTTAGGTATAAACTTCCACCACAACCCTACACTTTTCTATCAAGAAAGCTTTTCTTAAACTTGAACAAATATTTGTAATGATAGTCTTAAATGGAATAAGCTTTTTTTTTATTACTTTCTAAAGTTTCTATTATTAAGATGAAAAATTTACCCAGACTTCTATTTCAAGTCAATTCATCCTTTCTAAAAAAATAAAAAATTCTTTAAAACTTTCACAACAAATTTAAGCAAATTCTTACGGTTCCCAAAATCTGTCAGAATCAGTTATTATAAGCTGATTCAATAAAAGAATAAAGGTGTTTTGGGCTTACCTGACTTTAAATTATATTATGATGCAATTAATTCTAGTAGACTTCTAAGAATGTTTGTCTTTTTAACTTTTCCCAGTTAGGGGTCGCCACAGCGGAACTCTGGTCTGCTAAAGATTGGCAGTAGATTTTTTATGGTGCCGAGTTGCCAGCCTGATGCCCAACCTTCATCGAAGGCACACCCATTCACGCATGTCTTTCGGAGGCCACTCGACTGCGGGGAGGACATGCAGACTCCACACAGAAGACTTCTAAGAATACTAGAATATAATCCTAACCAAACCAGCTGGTGTCCTATTTGGGTTAAATTATGATATAACCACATACAAACATATCAGTGCAACCCAGATGCCTTACCCTTCTTAAATAAAGAAGGTTTTAAAAGCCTCAAAATACATAATTTTAACACTATAATAACTTTCAAAATTTAATCAATATGCAGAACCTGAAAAACTATTTTATACTATTCCACCCACTTTGTTTAAACCCTAACTCAAATTGAATAATTCTCTGCTAAATTGATCTAAATATCCACTTCTTAAGGATAAAGTTATTAACCATTTTATTCACAGAAATCTTTAATTAAAACATTTTAGAACCCCCTCAATATTACAAGAGGTTATACTGCTATATTAAGAAAAATAGAATACTTAACTTCATCTAAACTGGATGAATCAAATTTTAGTCAACAATATATATTTTTTGTAAATAACGATGGACTTCTTCAACATATAGGAAAATGATTTCCAGTATGTATAAACTACACTTTTTAAATACCAAGATTCTTTGCTTATTCATAATATCGGACCTATCTAAACCCATCAATTACATAAAATCAAACAAATAAAATCAGTCCAATTAACTATTAAACTGGTCCCTCTCAACAAAATAAAAATGATAACTACATCAAAAAAGATCGTTAAAGCATAAACATTACCAGAGGGCTAATATAGCACCCATAGCCATATCCAACAGCTGCAGAAACATTTTCTTGGCAAATACGCAATAACACACAATGACATTTAACATCAAAATAATAGCATCATTTACAATGTTCAAATAATCTAAACTGTATGAAGGATCAATCTGACAGACTTTAGTCCCTCTTTTTTAAATATAGACATGAATAATGACTTCACATATAACTCATATAGAGCGTACTGTTTTACGTTGTTTTAAAATAACTTTTTTTATTGTAGTGCTGCCTTATTAATAGAGTATTTTGTCTTAGACATGTTTAATTGTAGCTTACCTCATTAGTTAACTGCAGCCTCATTGCTAATTGTTTTTTTTGGGCTCTCTTCAGAATACTGTTTAGCATCGGCTTAACAAAGTGATGCTTCTTTATCTAGTGCATATTATTTGTTAGAATACTTATTTTGTGGTTCAGCTACACTATTTACATGTATGGGGCTAGTCAGGAACTGGATCCTGTGACCAGATTAGGAAATATAATTTGCGAGTGTACATGTTAGTGCTGCTTTTTGCAAAATCACATACACAGCTACAAGGGACTTATGGAGGTGATTTATACACTCCCGCAATTTTAGAATCTGTTTGAGCCTGCATTCATAGTTTCAGAAGACTCTGAGGTATATTTAAATACAGTCGCATGCTACTGCAACTCTGTCGACCATTTTAAACTACAAGTAAATGCTATTACTGGTATTATAGGTTGGCATTAATTTGAGTGTCTCCAATCTGTTTAGATCAGCTTACACTACATATTGTGTCTAGAGTGGTCTGTAGTTTTACTCGTACAGTATTGCTGCACTAATACATCACACTCGGCTTCCGCTCCAAGGTGTATTAACACTTATCCCTGTTAGCTCCATATAAAATATATTGTTTTGGTTTTTGGTAGCATGCCTAAAGTGACCTCTTTATAATTATTCCAACCCCAGCCTTTATATGTACATGGGCGATTGTAATGTGTGTCGGGGTGCTCATCATTAGAAAGGAAGCAGTGTGTTGTCTTTAAGTAGCTGTTTGTATAACAATCCATAATAATTGTATCTCCAGTATATTGGCCTCTGATGTAAATTTGATGATGTAAATGGATGTATTTATCATACTTGAAGTGCATGTAGATAATTGCTCCTGACACATTGTTTTTATATAACCAGTCTCACTCTGCAACCTCCTTCTCACTTACTGCCTGCCCTCCATCCACAGTTCTATCCCACACCACTCCACACTCCATACCACCCTACTCACAGACATTTTATCACTGATACCTCACATTCACACTCTACCATACCCTCTCACTACAACGCTCATCTGGTACTATCAAAGGAACAGACCTTACACAACACTGCCACAAAGTCAGCATCGGGATGATTTATTATTTTATCTTTTTCCATCTAAGGGGGGGGGGTATACAGAGAAGGATGATACAGTTACACATTACACTCAAAGGAATACAAAAACATTGAGGGGAACTACTCAGGGGGAGTACTGTTTCTGTTAAAATTACATGAAAGTCATTTTGGTCTTTGTAGTTATAGGAAACAATGCCACTCTTGTCCTGACAGGTTAGCTCATCTAAGGACATAACCACAGTCAGACATTTTCACAATAAAAGTCTTTTAGGGCACCAAGAATTAAGACCACTGGTTCATAGAATAACTCCATTATATATGTTTTTTATTTGTGTAGTATCTTCTGTAGGTTCATATCCTTTTTGAAATGGGTTTAATTTCAATACTTGAGCAAGAACTACTGTGAGAAAGCATATATATGAATGTTTTAAAAATTGTCAATGATCACTGAAAGCTTTGCTTTTAGTTTAGCAACTCTGATTGTAGTACCCCTTGGATCAGTTCTTGTCCTGTTACTGTTCTCATTATTAATAATTGACTTACCTTATAACTTACCCCCATATCAACATGATTATGTATGCAGATGATCTACTAGTTTTATTGGCAAATAGAACCTTTTCTGGGCTTCAATGCACATTACAGGGCAATTCCACTAATCTCTGTAACTGGCTACGTAGTACAACAGTAATAATCAATCCATAAAACTATAGTGTTATACTATGTGCTACTCCTTAAAAACTGGCCACCCCCCCCCCCCCCACACACACACACACACACAAACACATATAATGATTGTAAAGGATATCAGAAATAATCTAATACCTAATGTTATATAGTGAAAAATATCTATGAGTCCTCTCTGACTTTGCCTTAACATCCTCAAGGCACACAGAAAACAGTCAGCAAAACATTTTCACAACTGAAATTTTGCTCCAAAATTTCACATCTTTTATCCCCAACTGCAAGGCAGTCTGTAGCTAGAAATGTCCACATTTCCAAAATTCAGTATGCCCTACCTTTATTAACACTTCACTCTAGCATCAGCACATAAAGACTACAGGTACTAGAAGAGAAAATCTGTCATTGTGTACTTCTAGCTGACAAGTATACCCGCCACTGTGATATCTTAAAGAGATTTCATTGGCTACCAGTTATTAGCCAAGCTACTATGCTACTCAGCAGTCAGCTGTTCAAAATGGTCATGCTGGGTCAACGCCCTCCAATAAAATCCTTACAAATAAGACAGCCACCATACTCGTTGACAAGAAGTCAGGATTGTGGCACTACTATAGGGGAAAAGTCCTTCACTAAACTCGGGCCAACAACATGAAATCAACTACCCACAGAAATACTTTCTCAAATAACACTGGATGACTACAAAGCTAAACTGAGAGAATATCTGCTAGAAGAAACTGCCTGTAATTGTTTTTGTGACACTGGATAAATTGCTGTAGGCTTGTAGGTTACTGTATTTGTAATATTTACAAGTACTACATATAGGTGTATCACTTTGATAAGAGAGTTCTACCCTGTAAATACTGTAACTATGGTACATATTTTCATATTGCTTGAAATAATATGAATATTGTATCTTCCTTCCTCTTTTCTATGTGTATTTTCTTTTCATATGCATTTTTGTTACTGTATGATTTCTTATTGTATTATGTACTTTGCTTATCTGAAGCCCAGGTCATACCTGAAAAGAGTCAATTGACCAGTCCAGTTACCTGGTCCCTAATTTCAAATAAATAAATAAATAAACTCATTCATTCATTCTGTGATTACCGTATTCATTTCAGGATCATGGTGTAGCAGGATCATGTAACAACACTCAGTGGATGCTAGGTAGAGAAACAAATCCTGTATGAGGTGTCAGCCCCTTGAAAGATGCACACACACACACACACACACACACACACACACACACACACACATTCAAACATACACACACATCATTGGGTAGATCATGTAATCACTAAATCCCCTACAGCACATTTTTTTTATTAATTTTATTTTACTTTTATTTACTGGGTTGTCTGACAGAGTTTAGCCAAAAAAACTTTTCAGTGGAGGCCCAAGATGAAAACATCTAAAATTACAAACAGTTTTAAACAGACATTCAGAATATGTATGAACATACATTAAATAATATTAACAATTACACATACCTTTGCTAATTAGATTTCATTCATATGAAATAAAGGGAACTATAATAGTATTAAATATACATATGCATTTACTAGATGGTAAACACTGAGCATTTGGAGAGGTGTATTGGTTTGTAAAACAGATAACAGATTTTGTGATTAATGAACAGAAATTCAAAGAAAGGGGAGTGAGGGAAGGAAGTGTGTAGGGCAGAAGTGCTACTATTGCAGTAAAGAGGTGGGATATTAAGCAAGTTCAGAGACAATTATAAATAGATAGGATAAGGTTTCTATTAGAAGTATAGAAGTGGGGGTGGTGAGCATTGTCACTAAAATATATATATATATATATATATATATATAGAGAGAGAGAGAGAGAGAGAGAGAGAGACTCAGTCCTCACCACTGACTCCAGTCAGGGATGTTCACTTGGAACAAAATAGATACACACAGTATTTCCAGATGCAGCTCTCTGCACCAAACATAATTCCCCTTAAGAGCACACAGAGAGCACACTCAGTTCTGGGGCTGGGTTTCTCTCTCTCTCCAGGCCCCCAAATAAGACTCCCCACTGACCACAGCTGTAGAGTTGAGTCCTCAGCCAAGTGTTCCAAGCCAAGTCTTCTACCACCCTCTCTGTGAAACCAGTGATCTGTGTCCCTGCTCCAAGTAGTTGACACTCACACTCTTTGAGATTTGATTTTCACACACACACACACACACACACACACACACACACACACACACACACACACACACACACACACACACACAAACCTGGATAGTTTTGGTACAGATTTGCCAGCTATGCCCCCTCTGCCCAGACTATAAGGTAGATACTGCCACCAGAATACTCCAAAGTCAGATGCTCTAAGGCTGTTACAAGGATACCCAACTGTACTGAGTAAAATTAATACTAATACAAATGGTAGTGTTTGACCAATACAGCAAGGATTTCAGGAGTGGCCACAGTGTCACCAAATAAATATAAGGACTCTCAAAGGTTAAAATATTCTCTAAAAGACCAGCAGCAACAATGGAAAGTTTTAATATATTTAATTATAAATAATAAAAAAAATATGAAAATACTAAATATCTATTTACAATAAACACTGGAGTTTCATTCACAGGAAATATACCTGGCTGTGTTCTATATGAACTACAAAGTGAACTGGCACCTCACCTGTGTGCCCTGTTTAATCACAACCTCACCTCAGGCTTTGTCCCTACCGAATGGCGCACTGCTACAGTCATCCTTCTCCACAAAGGAGGAGTGACCACAGACCCCGGGAACTATTGCCCCATTAGCCTGATGAGTCTGATATGCAAAACTATGGAATGCATTATCATGGACCTAATAAACAAGGATATAAGGAATCTTCAAACTCTGGGTCTTACACAGTTTGGTTTTGTGAAGGGTAGATCATGCCTGCTCAACTTGTTCGACTTCTTTGAGTTAGTCACCAGAGCTGTGGATGAAGGTAAGGTGGTTCATACAGCCTGCCTTGATGTGGCCAAGGCCTTTGATATCATTCCCCACTCAGGAATCATAGGAAAGCTTACTAAGCTAGGCATCAACCCCTATATCACTAGGTGGGTTGCAAACTGGCTCACAGACAGAATCCACAGTGTGAAAGTAGCTGACTCCAAGTCAGACTGCTGACCAGTGACAAGTGGAGTCCCACAGGGTTTGGTCCTGGGTCCTCTCCTGTTTGGTATCTACTTCTCTGAAGTCCAGGTCAACACGAAGGGACTCTGGCTGACAAAGTTTGCAGATGATTGCAAGTCGGGAGCTATTATTAACTCCCCAAATGATGTTGACATCCTACAGAAAGGCCTCAATGACACCAACGACTGGTGTCAGAACCATGGCCTTAAGCTCAATGCCAAAAAATGTGTCTTCATCCCCTTCAGGAAAAACCCAGTTCCCTTGAATTACCACATTGATGATAGTTGACTGAACACAGAAGGCGTTATAAGAGATCTGGGAACACAGGTTTCCAGCAACCTCTCGTTTGACCACCACGTTGCCACTGTGGTCAGAAAGTCTTTCTATGTGGCACATCTCATTACTAAGGGTTTTGCATCCAGGAAGAAAGAGGTCATTGTCTCCCTCTACTTTTCCTTCATTAGGCCAATCATTGAGTACAATGTCCCATTTGGCATGTACCTCACTAGACACCTGCAACAACTGGAGAGGCTGCAAAAGTACCACACAAAGAGGATCCTAGGCCTTAAACACTTGTCCTATAGGGACAGACTCAAAAAAACTCCAACTATTCTCTGTCTCATATCGCCTACTTAGAGGCGATCTCTGCTTTACTTACAAAGCCATGTCTGACCCAGCTCTGTTAGAAATGCTACATCTAAAGAAACCCCAATCCCTCCACACCACACACTTCAGAGACCTCAACCTCATTACCACAATCAACAGAACATGCTGGAGAGACAGGTTCATAACCCAGAGACTGCCCATGCTATGGATTAGACTTCCCATACATGTCAAGCAGAGCACCTCACTGGCCCTCTTCAAGTGAAATCTTGATGAGTGGATGGGAAATAGAAAATTCATCCCGGGGATCACTCTAGTGGTTCTACTCAACACAGGCACTAGGAACTAAGGTTGGGTAGCACGATGGCAGGGTAATCCTATAGGCTAGGCTTGTAAAGGCTCCAGGGTCATTAGACTAATACACACATATGAACCTATAATGCAGATGGAAACATTCACATAGATGCAGAAAACAATACTTAACTAATCTCACTACATTTTCCTGACTGATTAAAGAATTATTCTTCCCTAGTTCACTTACTAGAGCAATGCAAGATGATGTGGGTGTGTGGTCTTCCTTGTCAGGTTCACAAACAGACTGCCCTGAAACTTCTGTCTCATCTAGTATTAAAACATAATTTCAGTGCTGGATTACAGAATGACATCACATACATCTGGCCATCTAACCTCTGGTCCTCAAATATGTGTCATAATACACACACATAGAGTTTTGCTAAGATGTATTATAGAATTTGGAAGCTATAAAACCATTTCAAACACTTCCATCCCTCCATGGTAGCAATTAGTTCACCCCTAAGGACAATACAGTAGGATTCCTAGTCCTGGTTTTCACAGACATTTTGTCTTTGGCTGCAATCAGAATTGTAAGATACAATCTTTATGGCCTAAACCAGGTAATATAATTTCAGACTATTGTTAAAGGTTAGCTGGACTGAGATTAACCTCTTCTCTTCCAGTATCCTCTGTTACAATATAATAATTTCAACAGTTACAATATAGTCTGACATACAGGTGTATTTCTTTTCTGTCCAGCAGGACCCACTGTTGGTACATTTTTAACACAAGCAGCTTTACAAATATATTTTCAACACAAGCACCTGTACAAATCAGTTTGATATACAAATGACATATAATTCTTTATAAAACTCCAGCTAGCTATGCTGGCATATGTTACACATCTACTGCCCTACCTCTCCTGGCATAGCTGGCAATACTTCACATCAACACAGTGGGGCATAGGATTCTAAATGAAGAGAAATGGTTTGATGATACTGAAAATTACAGTGGCATTTATCCAGGAGGTAGACCGAAGCAGATCCATTGATTTGATAGGTGAAGTTTTAGATGGGTTTTAAATGAGTTTACATTCTGAATGGATTTCAGTGGTAGATGGATGTGGTTCCATAGTTTATCTACACTATTTGAATACACATAGTCACTTGCAGTATTAGTGAGTTGGTTTCAGTGATTAGTGAGCTTTCTCTAGACAGTAAAATTCTAGTGGGGGAGTAGTGTTGGATTAAGTTGGTAGGGGCTGGGAAATCTTCTAGAAGAAGTCTGTGTAATGTAATTAGCTGAGAGAGAAAGAGAGAGAGTGAGAGAGATAGCTGTCTCATGTCTGGGATGTGGGAGGAAATTGGAGCAGACAGAAGAATCCCAAGCAGGCACAGGAATGATATACAAATTCCAAACAGAAGGCAGCCATCCAAGAGCCAAACTGAAGACCTAAGCACTATGAGACATAAATGCTAACTGCTAAACCAGTATGGATAGATAGTCTATGGCATGGTCTCACCTGTGACACTGAAGTAAGTTAAATAGGACATTATAATAACTGTATTACACAGTGGGGTTTTCCTATATAAAACAGCCCTTTTACATACCTTGTAGAGAACTACGGCTGGGCATAACAATAAGTGTATATTTGTTTGTGAGATATAATGCACTGATTTAATACTGAAAGCATAAAGAAGTAATTTATATTTATTAAACCAACATGAAATAGAATGGCACTCAACAAATCATTTTTATTTATTATCTCTAAACAAATAAAATAAATAAATAAATACATAGCAATAAAAAACTAAATATGGTATGTCTGACTAATCAATCATACTTTTGTAATACAAGTTTTCTTCTACCTCCAGGGTAGATTTGAGGGAATAATAATAAATGTTGAACAGAGCCCATTAAAACTGGTATTTTATTGCTGAAACAGTAGATCATTTAAAATTCAGAAAAAGCTTCAGCATTACATGCCATGTAAAATGCCAGTACATGCCAGATGACTATCTACACTTCTACACTGTACTGGGAGATTCTGACTGGCTGAAGACATTATCAGCAAGGTAGAATCTCCTAAGATGATGTGGACAAATATTTCTCTTATATTTACTGCTCTTAGATGAACAAAACGTATACATGATACTATATATTTCTCCTGTATCTGTGCTGCAGGTAAGGGGTGTCTCCTGGTTTTGATTGCTGGTACCTTTTGCTTAATGTTGTTGCAATGAGGTTGAAACATCTGTTAGTGCTAATAAATGCATGTTTGGCATCACAAATCTACCGCAACTAAAAAATGATGCACTGTAGTAAAGATCAAACATACTTTTCTGATATTTCTGAGTTATTACCTCAGTTGAAGCATTTGTGCTTTATCAGACACAATTGACAACTATGTATTCCAAATTTTACTTTCCCAGAATTCACTAAAAAAAGAAAAAGGCAAATACTTGATTTGTTGCACAAAAAACAAATATTTGTTTTTTCTGTAATAATGGCAATCTTAGAGATGATAAGTAGTAGGGGGTTTACTTATTTATTTATATTTGTTTACTGGTGTAGTGCACTGTTCAGCTCTGACCAATTTCAGGCTCATTATGGGTGAAATACAAAACATTTCACAAACAAAAAATAAAGAAACATAAGCAGTAACAGAGCAGTTTCTTTATTTATTTATTTATTATTTTTACATTTGTTGACCGGGATAGTCCAACTGGATATATGTCCATTTTCAGTGGAGGCCTGGGGAGAAAAGCTTCAGATAACACATACAGAACATAACAGATATGAGTCAAACATATTTACAAAGCACTCTAATAGGTACTCACAATATACACAGTGTGTAATAGTATACAAAAACAACAGGTTACAGCAAGCTATTATGAGCAAGAGATGCATGCAATATTAATTTAAATAAGGCATTGCATAAGTAGTGATTAATCAGGGTTGGTACAGGGACAAAGCCAGTGCTCTAAAATACTGTTTGAGGCCTTTTTTGAAGAGACTTAAAGAAGGTTTGAGGGTAAGGCTAGATGGAAGTGAATTCCAAATTTTAATTACATAGAAAAAACTGTGTACATACAGTACATTCTAGTGAACAAGCACAGTGCAATGTACAATCGAGCAGAGTGTAATATACAATATATACATTAGTTTTTAAAGTGGGTCAATCTTCAGCAAATCTTGAGAAAGAGAATAGACTTGCAAAGGAGATAGGTTAGGTGTTATGTCTTATGTTGAAGCAGGACTATTTGGCTTATATGAAGAAGTGCTTTTTGAAAAGCATTCTGAATTTGAAGTATGTGCCTTTCCTTTATAGCGATTTGAAGCTATAGATCTTCATGTGTGTGGTGTGCTGAGCTTTGCACCTGGAAGAGTAACTTGTTTTGGAGAAATGTCTAAACACAATCTTCTGATCATAGTTTTTTGCAACTGAAGTGGTTGAGAGATCCATAATGCTCACAAGAATCTAAATTTTAACTGTACTTAAATTACAAGATGATTGGCATAATTGCATCTCTGTTCATTTCTCATTATAGACCACGCTTATGCATTTGTTGTAAAGTTTGAAAGCTGCAGTTTTCAAGTTGGTGTGTGTTAGAGAACTCAAAGCCCCTCCAGGTTAAACATTTCTTCCAAAATAAAATATTTCTTAAAAAAATACATGGACTAGCAAAAATTATGCTCCATTTGTTTAAAATAAAAACAGCTCAAAATGCTGCCCCTGTTCTGAAACACTGCAAAATGTGTACATACGTATGTGCGTGTGCGTGCGTGCGTGTGTGTGTGTGTGTGTGTGTGTGTGTGTGTTTGTATGAGTGCATTTACATACATACATGTCTGTGTGTTTGTGTATGTGTGCATGTACAATATAAATGTGTGTGCACACGTGGGGGGGCAAGTGTGTATGAGTGCATGTATGCACCTACATGTGTTTGAGGTGCGTGCATGTGTGTGTGTGTGTGTGTGTGTGTGTGTGTGTGTGTGTGTGTGTGTGTGTGTGTGTATTTCTGTGTGAACATTTTTTTATTACTAAAGAATGAAATACTATTTTATGCTGTTTTTGCTTTCAGGCTGGTCTTTTATAGTTATAACACAGCTATTTCTGAATATATAGAGAAATAAGCAGTAACTGAGAATGCAACTATACTATTTTAACACAGAAACAAATATGTTTTTAAATTTTTTGCAGCAGTGCTTACTTGGGAGTATTTATGAGATCTTATATTCATACCTTAAGAGGAGCACACAGCTTTCTTGCATTGAGTTCATATGTAGAATTCATTACTTTATGTGGACTAAATCAACTTTTTTTAGCAAAAGAGAAACAAAGCTACCAATGACTCAGACAGCTATCACAACTTTTAACAAGAAGTAAATCTGTACAATTATTGATTATCAATACAATTAAAGTGACCTTATTATCACATTCATGACCCTGCCCTTTGTGCTGATTAAGGAAAATGTGAAATAATTCTTCAACTTTATATCATCTGTACATTCTGTTTATTACTGATAATTCAAGTATTTAAAAAATCTATTATTTTCCTAATTGCCTCAGAGGCCCTGTTTGAAATTATCTGAAGCCAGTATTACTTAGTGATATTTACTTAATATCTACTTTCCTTAATGTGGAAACATAATTATTCAACGTATACATTATAATATTTAATTCTGGAAAACTATAGATATACACTCAGATAACTGGAAAGCAGTCTTGAAGTGACAAGAGGAAGACACGTAAGACAGTTGCCAACCACGAGAACAGTTGTATACACATTCCATTGCACTGGATGCATGCACAGAAAGCAACTGCAGGTGGGCTGAATAGCTGAAAGGGTATGGAAAAGTTGTAACATGAAAGGATATAAGGACAAAGGAGACAGGCTTGTTAGGCAGGGTGAAATAAAGGGTGTGAAGTACCAGTGGTAAAGGAAATGAACTAAAAGTACTCTTTGGCTGTCTAGAAAAGAATGAATGCATCAAGGAGGATGCAAATGTTTTAATAGGTGATGATGGGATGTAAGAAGTTGAACAGGTATAGGAAAACTTCTGAAAAGAAAGAAAGTATGGAGGAAACTGATGTAACAGGAGAATCTACTGGTAATAATAAAGAAAGATTGTGAAATAAGCAAAGAGAAAGAGCAAGGTAAAGCGGGAGGGTGGTGTATGAAGACAGGAAGCACTGAGGCTGCTGAGATCAGTTACAAACTGGATTATATGGAGAGGTAGTGTTGAAAGTGAAGAAGGAGAGTGTTGAATGCACAGATTGTACCCATGATAACACTAAGGCAGAACAAATTATGCTTTACCAATTAGTCAGGAATAAAAGGAATGCCCTACATTACTAGGCATGTGATAATAGATTAGGACATATTGGGCAGCCACGGTGGTGCAGTGGTTAGCATTGCCGCCTCACAGCAAGAGGTTCTCCGGTTCGATTCTCGGCTGGGGTGCCTTCTGTGTGGAGTCTGCATGTCCTCCTTGTGGTCGCATGGGTTTCCTCCGGGTGTTCCGGTTTCCTCCCACATCCCAAAGACATGCAGTAGGTGGATTGGACACTGCCAATCATGAGCGGACAGATAATCCACTGTGGCGATCCCTAACTGGGAAAAGCTGAAAGAAGAAGAAGAAGATATTTAAGGAGAAATAGTAATGCAGAAAATAATATTTTACAAAAAGTTGAGAAGCAAAGTGGTTTTCTTGGAGATAGTGGCAGTGTGGTGAACATATAGGCCAAAAAGGAGAAAAAAATGACAGAAGAAAATGGAATTCAACAGGTGCTATTGATTAACTGTAGCAAACAGGGGTTGATGCCCTAGATGGTGTTAAAGAAAACATGAGTGGATCAATGCATGTATGCTAATGACTGCCTACAACAGAGTATAATAGGAAATTTTGTATTGAATGCTAAACAGAATCAGTATACTACAATGAAAAGTTCCTATAAACCAAATCAAGACAAGAAAGTGGAGAAAATATCACTTGTGAGAGTGCAGAAGGAGCACAATTGGCAGAAAAGCAAGCAAGGAAAAACAGAAAGGCAAAAATCAAGGAAATTATGAGTGGACAGATGGAGAAATGTAATGCCAGAAGCCCAGGTAATAAAACAAATGATCTGTATTGTGTGCCCATTAAAGGAAAAACAGACAATACATAAAAGGAAAAACATACAATACAGACATAATAGAAGCACAGGCAACAGTGGACAACTGGATATGGTGTTGTTTTGATTCAGAATATACAGGAAGGACAATGAAGCCAAAGGGGGGACTGGAGTGGTATTTTTTTTACAGTTGGGATGTGCTACACTGCACTAAGGAAAAGCATGAAGATGAGGAGCTGAAGAAAGACCAAATAAGATTCCAGCCCTAATGTTGGATAAGGATAAAAAGATTCCTGTTGCCTAGTCACAGTGTGTAGACCACTGGCCACTGGTAAGCAGAAAGTTAGCAGGCTCAGAAGCACAATTACAAGATGGGCAAAATGAAGAGAATCATATTCATAGGAGACTAATTTTCTAGCACAGAGCTGAAAGATGACCACCTGCATGATAACATGGAAGAGCAAGATAATAGAAGTCCTGTCCTATAATGAGCCTTTGAAGAATGTAAGGTACTCATTGAGAATGGTGAGTATTCATCACATGGTCTTCATCAACTAAGAAGCAGTGGGTGAGAAAGAGAAATGATGTCATTGAGCAACAATGATCAGACTATATTGTGGTTCAAGATCCTTTGATTTAAGGTAGGAAGGGTGATATGGTCTGAGCTCTACAGTAGAGCTAGAATTTCTAGACTTTGGTATCATAAGACGTAAAGTGAGAAGTAACATGGAAAGTGTGACAAAGGGAGATACTGCCAGCACAGCTATCTGGAATTTTGTAAATAACTGTGTGTCATTTGTGAATATCAACATGATTCATAAAAGATGCTTGTGTTACGACTGTATTAGAATTGTATGTCATGTGCATATCAAACTAGGTTTGTACAGACATGTGTGTTGAAAAGATTTTCATAGATATTTTATAAAGTGCTTTGCATAAAATGTAACCCCAGTGTGCCATACTGGAACAGAACAGAAATGTATATGCACTGTTGTAACTGCTTAAATATATATATTTTAAAAGTGGAAACTGGGATACAGGAGGTTAACCTCAGTCTAGTAAATTTTAGAAAAAACAACTGAAATTAAATTACTTTATAGGCTAGGCTGGAGACACAGAGTCTATGCTGAGAAGCTTTCTGTACTGTCTGTAGGCTGAATTAATTACTAGTTTTGAAATGTGAAGGAATGCAGTTGTTTTATGACTCCCAGCATCTGCCAAAGATCTGAGGTCTATATATTTTCACAGGTAGATGCTAAATACTGCCAGTTCCCAGAAGTGGGTGTTTCACCTGGGATAGAGTCAGATGGCAAGAAATGATGTCATTCTGCAAGCTATCTTAGCAGTAATATTTGAGATATTAATATGAGGAATCCCTTAGTGAGACAGTGCATTCTGTATTCAGTCTTGGACCTGACAAGAACCATTCATCACAATATCTGCCTTGCTATGTAAATAAGTTTCTAGGATACAGTAACTCTCTTAGATACAGTCAGGAATATAGTAAAGCTCAGTTTAGATATTTTTCTTTATTTATTTGAGAATGTCCCGCAATGTTGTTTTAAATATTTTCTGTGTTTTTTAACTCTGATGGCACTGTGAATATGTACTGAGTATTTTCTTATTCTTTTATTACTTATTATTAAATATATTTAAACCTTTAATTGTGACTGATCTGTATAGAGATATTTAAGTTTTGAGAGTACTTGCATATTTATTTGGTGACACTGTGTAGGCCACTCCTAATAGCCTTGATCTTGGTCAAGCTACCATTTGTGTTAATATTAATATTACACCGCAACACTGGACACCCTTTGTTAAGGGCCTTAAAGTAGCTGATAATGAGTTGGCTGTTGGCAGTGATAACTACCTTATAGTCTGGGCAAAAGGGGGCATAGCTAGCAAACCTATGACAGCCTTTCCCAGGTGTGTATGTGTATAATCCAACCTCAAAGAGTGTGTGTGTGTCAGCTACTTGGGCAGGGACATGAACCACTGGTTGGACAGAAAGGGTGCTGAAGGTCTTGGCTTGGCAACTCAGCTGAGATCTCAACTCTATAGCTTTTCCAGTGGGAAATCTTATTGGGGATCTGGAGAAAGAGGGAGAAACCAGCCCTGGACTGACTGTGGTCTCTGTGTGCTCTTAAGGGAAACTGCACTTGATGCAGAATGCTGCATCTGGAAATACTATATGTGTACTTGTCGTACTCCCAGTATATGTCCCCCACTGTTGCCAGTGGTGAGGATTGAGGCTCCTTGATTAGTGGTCCAGTGGTGGGGCATCAGAGAAGGGCTGCAGGAACTGGTGACAACATTGGAAGAATTATAGCAACAAACAGAACAATGAAACCCTGCATCAAGACAATAGCAAAGCGTAGAAAAAAGAAAGCAGTAAGCAATTATCCTGAATAAAAATGTTTATAAAGTGAGAAAATAATACAATATGACATATCAAAAGGGGAAATGAAAAAAAGTCCATGAGTGAGTCAGAAAATAAAAGGCAAAATTAATTTGTTAGATGAAGTATAATTAGTGATGTGTGCAATGGACAAAATAAATTGATCAGATGTGCTGAGGAAAATAAAGAAATGCTGGAGAGTTGCTTGTCAGTAGAAAAGTGGAAGTATGAAAAAATGTGTAAATCAGGTGCAAATGCAGATTTGTTCCCATCAGTATTTATTAAAAAGGAGAGCAAAAAGCAAGAATTAAAATGTAGAATGGGTACAGATGAAAACAAGTTAACATAAAGAAAGTTCAAAAGGAGAAACAGAAAAAGAAGTTTCACACAAGGTATAGGGATAGCATGAATTTTTCACATCACTCAGTGCAAAAAGATATGATGTTATTGTTTAGTAGACTCCTAGATATATTGTACAACTTCTCCTTAAATGCTACAGTAGTACCATAGGAATAGAGGACAGCAACAAAAGGACTGACACTGGAAACATAAGATAACTAGAGGCCAACCTTCATCCTCAGGAAAGTTCTATAGGAACAAAAAAAAAACATTTGCAGGGCTCAGCTCATGAAGTTACTGACTGCTAAGATCTTGAAATACAGAACAGCATGAGTTCAGACAGAATAATTCTTGCCAGTCCATCTTGATCCAGTTCTGTGACTGGATGATCACATATGGAGATTGTATATGTGGTACATCTGGACTTCAGGGAGGTCTTTGACATTGTATCTCATAATAACCTTCAAATAGAACTAAAGAATTACCTCAGGCACTCCCGGTACTACTCTTGCTCAAACCCTAGCTAACTCACTTCCTTACACACCTGTTACACCTACCTACTCCCTTCTTAATACATACCATACTCTCCATCCTCAGTTAATGGCTGTACTCTTTTATTCCTTTCTTCCTATTCAAATGACCCTCTTCAAACACTGTACTGTTACCACAATAATTTCATAACTGTTCCGCCTCTCCTATAAACTTAAATGTATTCAGTCTGTCAATCTTGTTAGCTCAAAACTGACCATATTTCACCCACTCACAAATTATGTCATCCCATACTTGAAGGGGATGAAATGTATATCCAACATACTTGATTGCACAGAAGATAATAACCAACAAAATTTACCAAGTGAATATATTTCTGTACATTTTATATATATGACTTTATCAAATATATATAAACAAACATATCTGCATTGTAATCTGTACAAAATAAGTATATCTTACCAGAACCTAATCATACTCAAATGGAACCCTAGGCAGGGTAATGGATAAGGCCCTCCACAGCCATTCCAGTGTTACTTGGCCATCTCTCCCTAATTACCATAAACACTATTCAAACCTGACAGTGTGTATACTATTTTCTTCTTTACTTTTACTGATTAGAGATTTCTGGATTCAACTTATTTTAGATTGTATAGCATAAACACTGATGGCCATTTGCTAAACAAAACAGTCTTACACTGAAAACAGATCTAGCATAAGAAATAGTAAACATTTCTTCCCTCAAAACTCACATTCATTGAAAATGCATCTGGTCTGTGGTAGATTGAGTACCTTGAACTCTGGATTATTTTCAACCCATAGGCCCCCCGCACATTTTAGGATCATGCCTAAATGCATGTGTTCTTTGATTCACCTTTCTGATTGTTTGAAATTATATTTCATTTAATATGGTCGTTTTCACACCATAGGCCCCCAGCACATTCTAGGACCATGCAAAAATGTATGTATTCTTTAATTTATCTTCCTGATTGTTTTAAATTATATTTCATCTAATATAGCAACAGTTCTTGTTTCATACTGCAGCATTTGTTAGAGCGAATCTTATATTTGCAGTTTTGAACATTTTTCCAGTATGCAGTGAAACAAAACGTATGAACAATAATGACAAAAGTACCCATTTCAGAACATTTCATACACATTTGGCTACTCAAACTGCTGCCATTATAATCCAATATCTGTATTCAACAATTGTGGCAATTTTATTATCTGTGTACACATCATATGCCCAATTGTGATAAAAATGGCCACAGTAAAGTACTCCAATTTTCTTTACACAAATGCACATTAATCCTGCAAAGACATACTACTGACCTTTTAATTTTATCAAGTCAGCAGGGTCAGTCATTTTTATCTACAGACCTCTTAAAAAAAACAGTTATAGCTACAGTGTTAATCTCATCCTTCTGCAATGTCTGTGTTACAAAATTAACAATAACAATGACCAAAGTCACATATTTCAAATTTGTTTCACACAAACAGTAGCCAAAATATTCCAACTAAATACACACATATGTGCACTAGTCCTGCGAAGCTAGATTAAAGTCTGTTTAAAAATGACCAGATGATAGAAGCATAAGGTAATTTCATCCAGAGAGCCCCCTTCACCAGCAATTATACCCTATTATTGTTATGAAGAAATACATTACATGCATTTTTATTTAGATGGATTACATTAAATTGTATATACATGAACAGCATCATACTATAAGACCTAGCCATGTGTAGCACAGTTTACATAGAAGAGTGTTTATGAGAGCATAGGAAAATAATTTCACATTTAAAAACTATTACTAGTGCAGAGGTTGCAGCTGGCAAACAACTTTGTATTTCAGTGCTTCATCTACAGATGCAGTGACTACCATCCTTGAAGAATAAATTGTCTATGTTGCACTTAAAAATTAGCATGTTGGTGCTATTACCATAACATTTTCTGAACAAAACCTGCTATTGAATAGAGAATGGCTGGTAAATGACAACAGGCTTATAGTTACTAAGCATTTAGTCTTGGAGATCTTCAAAGAGCCTAGCCCAGATTCCCAATTGCTCCAGAGCATGTCTGTCACACAGAATGTAAATGAAGGTGGAAAGATTCAAACCCTCCACTCTTGACAGAGGTAGGACTTTAGTCCTCTGCTCTAACTGCCAAAGTAACTGTTTTTTAACTAAATGCAGATATATTTTGCAATCCAGTCTTGCAGAGAAGACTGTATCACACTTATGTGACTATGACCACATAATTGATGCTAACCATCAGACTGTTCTGATCATCAATCCAAATAATGCAGACAGTATGACCTGACAATTGTCAACCCCTTTGCTGGAGGCTATAAATAAGGTACTACAAACATATATTACTAAAATGCATCATGTTTAGACTACTAAAATGCATCAAGTTTAGACCATGTTATACAATCCAGGCCTATTAATGAATTAATTCCATTCTTTAGAATAATAAATCCACTAAATCCAAAAACTCCACTCATCATTGCCTTATCCTACAATCTCTGACCTGGCTAGAACTCTCTAACCACCTAGACTTCCTACAACTCACCACTGCTCACAAACTAATATTTCATCCAGATAAATGCCCAGCCCTAACAAACATCATTCCCCCATACATCCCAAAAAGATCTCCGAGATGTGAACACCAACATTTTACTTCTATCCACAAACCCAAATGACCTGCTGGCCAGCTTCTCCTCTCTTTCTCACTAGACAAGAAATGGAATTCTCTCCCTCCTTCACTTAGGACTATACCAAACTCAGAAACCTTCAAAACCCAGCTTTTCTCATACCTGTCATCAAAATGGAAATGTTCCTGCTTTCACCCTACCTAAATTCAAGGGAATTCCCCAGGGAGTTCTTCATATTCCTTGCTCCAACCCTCCCTCCAACTCATATTTCTATTCTCCTAGAACAGACTCAAGCTCTCAGTAACTGACTAAGCAATCTTTCACTTGATTTCAAGTATGTATATAATATAAATAGCAAATTACTTCTATTGACTGCACATCAAGTATATACTTTAGATATTTGAATTAACTACATGTAAACGGTCTTCCCTTTACTAGTATAATAATGCAAGAACCTTAGATCTTTCATTATAAAGACAGTTGATCATGCATGCTAACTGTGTTGTATACTGTACTTCGTATGCATTTGCATTTCCTTACTGTATGGATATTGTATATGTATTATACCTTAATATTTATTTAGCCCTTACTGTATTGCTAATGGAGCTTTTCTCCCCGAGCCTCCACTGAAAATGGCCACTTTCAGGCCCAGTGGACTTCCCCGGTAATCAAACTGAAAATAAATAATAAATAAATAAATAAAATAAAGCAAAACAACTAAAGACAATATAAATGCTGTGGCAGCTTTTGCTCAACTACCCAGAAAAATCAGAAATATTATGGCATACAACATACTGTTTTTTGGGGGGGGCAGGCTTACATGCTTGCAGGAAGCCTGCATCTCATTTTGACCTCCCTATGTCTTCTATGTCATCAAGAGTAGTTATCCCCACTGGTATCAGTGCAGATCTGACCTACTTACATGGCTAATAATAATATTTTGTTGCAGCATACACCTCCAGGGTCAACAGAGCCAGATCATGGAAAATGAAGACCTATGCAGGGTAATGAATAAGGCCCCCACTAACCATACGAGTATCCCATTAGTTGGCTGTCCCTTTCCAGTTACCATAAACACTATTCAAACATGTCAGCGTGCATACTATTTTTTTCTTTAATTTTGCAATTATCGCATAGATTTTTTATTTCATTTAAAGTTTATTTCAAAATTTATAGAAAAGAAAACACCAACAGTAATTTTCTAAACAAAAAAAATCACTCTCCTCTTCTTTTGAAACTCCCAGTTTGTGAAAATGCATCTGGCAAATCAGTAAATGACAAGAAACTTGCTGGAATTCTTACTAAAATAGCATACAGTGAAGTACTTATTAACATCAATGTGAAGGGTGCAGAAATTCTAAATGCATTTGCTAGCAACCTGGGACAGTCCACTGAAAACAAGTGCCCCTTTTCAGGAGCAGCCCAGGAGTACTGTCTGGTAAAGTAACCTGGGAGAGTAACATAGAAGGCAAATGACATCTGAAGTGATCAGAACAGTGTACTATAGAAAGAACTTCTTTAGCAGTTCCCAACCATACTCACCTGCAGTAAGTGCTAGATAGTCTTATAGCCCAAAGACAATGCATTTCTCCCCTGTGTATTTGCACAAAACAAGTTTAATTAAAAATGTATTCATAATTGAAATATTAACATTAAACTCAAATTTCATCATATCCAATTTATTTTCAGCTAAATATTAAACACACAGTCAACATTCAACACAACAAGGAAACCAGGGATCACATCCAAAAACACAGTTCATATGATGATGCTGTTTACTACAACCAGTTTAGTACAATTTCCTTCTTTTACACAATAAGATAGTCACTAGGCTTGCAGTCCAGCGGATCATTGAGGAACCTAGCCCAAATTTCCATTTTAACTATTTATTTATTATTTATTAACATTTGTTTACCAGGAAAGTCCAAGAACAGAGGCCCAGAGAAAAAAGCTCTGGAAAGTTAAATCACATCAAATTAAACACCAGTACAAATCTAATTTAAAAAAGTATATATGCATACAGTTTGATAGTGGAATACATAGGATACAATAAAGCATTAGGCTACATCTGTGATATAAAAATAAAAAGAAATCAAAAATGATGATTAAATATGACAATCAGTATATACAAAATATTAGAATTATTGTCTACTATGCAATAGAATAAAAATAAAAAGATACAAGTCCACCCTAAGAGTGGGGAGAGGGTAGGTGTTGAAAGGTATATACTATAGACAGATGATATGATGAGATGTTACAATAGTAAAAATGTAAAGTAATATAGAACATACATGTGAGGTGGCTGGACATAGCTATGAGTTGCCCCAAAGCTGCCTGATTAAGTGACATGCTGAATGACAGGGTGTGCATTTGTGGCAAAATTAGAGATGTTCTGCAAACTTGGAGACAGATAGCAGACTACTCTAAATCTCTAAATAAAAGTTAACAGAACAACACATTTTGCATCAATGTATTTTGTGAACCACTAAAACTGTGAAAACTCTAATGACTGACTGTAAGCCTCAGAGATTTACCAAATGCAAAAAGGTCAGTCAAAGTCTGGCAGCTTGTGTGGTGGATAAAGGTTCTTACCTTATGCAGCTAAGGCTCAGGGTTTGAGCCTGAGCATATGACTTAACTCATTACACCCGAGTGATACCTCCAGGTGAATTTGCAGTTAGCTCCTACTGACGCCTGCAGGCATCAAATATTGCTTGTTCATATTGGCATCAATAATTCCAAAACCATGCTATGTGTAAGGCTTTAAAAGATTTAATCTTAAAGCCTACACAATAGCAAACTCAGCTGCATTAATATTTGACCTCTGTCAAGTACAGGTAAATAGATATTAACTGTTGTTTTATGATATTAATTTATATAGATAACATTTTTACACTTTTCTAAATATCTCAACAACCAAGTAACACAGAGAGAGAACTCCTTAGCCTCATATGAAAGCTCTCAGCTAGATGAATAAAAGGGTCTATATTAGAAGACCAAAGATGCATTCTTTCAAATGCATCTTGGTCGAACTTAAAAGACAGAAAACGGAAAATATCGAAAAAGCTGTTAAGCAAATTCTTTCCGTGAGAAAGAATTCACTTGGCCACTTCGGTACTTTGCTGTTTTCAGCAATGTAGTGTGGTCTTGGAGTTGATATATTTAAGTAGGGGTGGTGTGGGAGACACAGCCCCCCACATGGGGGGTGGGGGCAAAGCTCCCCATTTAATGTAATGTTTAAATTCCTTTTTTTTTTTAAAAAAATCGCTGTTCTGACACTTCGACATTGTAAGCTTTTGCTTACATAGGGTCGCTCAATCATCATTTGCTTTTTTAAGCGTTCGGTGATCTAATATAGACCCGAATAAAATGCTGCTGACAGTATGTATGTAACTTGAGTGTTTGCTGAGATATTATAAGGTGTTTACAAAGTATTACAAATGTAATAGTTACTGTGTTTACTGTGAAGTATAAAATTCGGTTTAAGACCTAGAATCTAAAGAATACTACCACTGTAAAAATAGTTTGTGCTGAAGAGTTTGCCATTTATAATTATTTCATAATCCCTATGGATCCAGAAATATGAATATTTGTTTGAAATGTGAGGACATAATTTGATTCTGTCAAAAGGCTTAGGCTCCACTCATTGGAAATTACAGTGCAAACTTCCTGAACTCTATTGGTGTGAATGACTTAACTAAACTGCTCTCTCCAAGTACAGCATTACAAACACACATGCATACAAATGCTCCAGTACTTATGCCTGCTTGGGAAAGTACACTGATACCTTTTTATCTGGCCTGTGAAGTAAATCTAAATGCTGCTGTGTTGCTCGGGAACTTGCAATCTCTGCCTGTTTGTGAAAAATTAAAATCTCCACTCATTTGTCCCTGCTCATTGCTGTTGTGAGGTAAATCAATGCTGCTGGCTGTTCTGTTGTGAAAAGAAAAGAAAAGAAGTAAACCTAAACACAGCTGTTCAGGAACCTGAAATCTCTGCCAATTTGTGAATTAAAATCCCATGCCAGGTGTATGCTAATGCCAAGCACGAAGCTGGGTAAAGCAGGAAAATGTTTGTTTTTCTTAAAGAAGCAGTACACAGAAGAACATTTCTTTCCGTTTTAAATTAATGTGTCATGGCAAGCCCCTCCAGCCAGCATGGGGCCCTAGGCAGCTGCTGGATTTGGCCTCATATCTATCTTATAATCTCTGTATTAAAATTATGTAATCACGAGTGTTCCAGAAACAGTATACAATCGTACCTTTTCTTTATGTCTAAGAAAAATATATAATTATAATCTTAACTTGTATGAAATAGACTTTTTTCCACAGGGCCCCAGCGAGAAGAGGGAAATTTACACTCTGTAGACTACCTGGGTTAACAAATGCAATAAATAAATAAATACATAAATTATAAACTGATGAGAAAATTGAATAGTACAAAGAGGAGACTCAAATGACTTCATGAATAAGAAACTGGGTGAACAGAGAAAGAGCTACAATTAGTAGGCAAGTGTTTGGAACAAAAATTGTAATTCAGCAGGGAATAGCAAGGTTCAATACTAGAAGCCTATCCCTTTCTGCAGATTTCATGTGAGAAATTGTCATATCATGGTGTCAGAGAACAAGATCAGTTTACTAAACTCTAACACCAAGACTGGTGTAAAGTCACGGGCAGTGGAACCAGACTCCCTATGAATACTGGTGTAAATTTCCAGTAAGAGTTAGTATGACTTGCAATGTAGAAAGATAAGTGGTATTTAATGCAAAAAAGTACACTTTAATGTGTTTCAGTGATAAAGATAAGGAAAAGTACACTCGACAGAAGATGCAATCCTAGGAAATTCAGAACTGGAAAGGTACACAGGTGTTTATAATTTGTTTTTTCTAAAAACCCAGATGCATGAAAACTAACATGCTACTGGTATGCAATTATTATTACATGCACAAGAGATAATGAATCATCCTCTGACTATAAAGGGTGCCATTATGGCTACACACACACACACACACACACACACACACACACACACACACACACACACACACACACACACTTAACATATTAAACTCACTCTGAAATAGCATTTGCTTTGTCACAACCTAGTCCCTTTTTTGGGGAAGGTTATAGTCCTTACAAATCTAACCTGATCTGTCAGGAAAACAATTTCTTAAGGAATTCTTTCTCTCTTCCTTTGATTATGCTGCCCCCAAGAAGGATTCTTCTAAGACCTGTATAATATACTTTAGGTGTGGATAACTCAGTCATACCCATCAAATCTATTTCTCTCCATGAATGTATATTGAACTCCATGAATGTATTCCTGTAGGTATAACGCTGTTGGCCTTTAGCCACCTCAGTCTTCCTTTTCTGATCAATTCAGAGCTGATTTTTAGTTTAAAATATGGAGTCAATACAATCCTTAAGATGATCTCCTACAGAACAGGTGTCACGGGGCAAGAATGATCAGACTATATTGTGGTCCAATATAAGCTTCTGCTTGCAAAAATATGTCAAGTGTTTTACATAATACATACACTGTGTTCCACATGCAGTAACCTGCTATCTGCCTAAGAGCTGGGACTTTGCATTCATTAGTTGTGAGCACAACTACTGTATTTTTAATAATTAACATCCAAAATCCTATGCAAAATTAAGACTACAACCTATCTTTTAAATATTTAACAACATCCCTGCAAGTCTCTTTGACAAAAGCAGCTATCAGTTTGCCCTTAAAGGATATATTGTACATATTTCCAATCAGAATTGTTTAATGACAGCTTGTAAACTAAAAAGTAAGGAAAAGAACACTTTGACAGTTTACAAAGTGTCATTAAGCAGTTATGATTGCTCATTGAGAGCTTGTGAATTAACTAATTGTGAACAGAACAGTTTGATGGACAGTTAACCAACTATGAGCAATTACGAGACTGATTGCTTAATGAAAGCTTTTAAACTGTCAAAATAATTAAAGGTTTGGCTCCCCCTACCAACTGCTGCCTGGATCAACCACCCTGATCACCTCTCCCTTCCTACAGCACTCTCAAGTCCCCTTTTGAATAAACATTAACATACAATTTCACCTTCCCATCGGATACTGAGGAAAAAAAGCTCCTCTAGAATAAAAACCCTTCATCAATTCCACATGTTCTTTATGGTTGAGAAATCTTTTTCCCAAAAACTCCACTAGGCTTGAAGGTTTTAATATATCTAAATACTCCAGTCATCTTCTATGGTCACGTCACCCCATTGATACACCCCCTGCGTACCACCTTACTCATGCATGCTAACCATAATCCTAGCCCTAGCCCTACTCTTGCAACTGCTCCTAAACCTAATCCTACACATTACATTACTAAAACTCCTTACACTAACAGTACCACTACACAAGACAAAAGGACACAGAGCACACACAACATAAAGCATGAACGACATGCAGTCTATCCCCTTACCTAACTCTTACTCTAACCCTAATCTGTAAACACTTGCACATACTCACCAAATGCTGTAACACAGCCTTGCACATCTTCACAACCATTTTTTAATTCAAACATTAATTTTCCTGCACACTATTACTTAACTACGCTATATAAAACTAAATTCAACCATTTGTGATTCACACAAATGAGCACTCACTCATTTGTGCCTTCTCTTTCTTTTTGCACCTACAAAAATGTTTCAACTTTTTGAGTATATATATATATATATATATATATATATATATATATATATATATCCATCTTTTACTGGTCTTACTGCCATCCTATATTACTACACTGTATTTCTCCTCTGTCTTTCTCTGTTTGCTATATACCCCTTTTCTTGCTTTCATGAACTCCCTTTTCCACCTCCTTTATTTAACCAGTAAGGTGTTCAGCTTGCTGAGTGCCATTCATCTATTCCCTGCTTGTTACTACCACTATACTCTTTTCCCTCAGTGTGCACACCAGCTTTTTGCCAAATAATGGTGACAGCTCTCAGTACCTGCTTTATTTCTTATTCATGTTCATATGTTTC
This sequence comes from Protopterus annectens, assembly GCF_019279795.1. Taxonomy (NCBI): domain Eukaryota; kingdom Metazoa; phylum Chordata; order Ceratodontiformes; family Protopteridae; genus Protopterus; species Protopterus annectens. The sequence goes on along the minus strand of NC_056735.1, from coordinate 350,025,386 downwards.
ATGTAATATGGCATAAGGTCACAGCTTTGCCTTTCTTCATAGACTCTCATCTATGTCACTCTGCTTCATTTACCAAGTTTCCTGTTCACCTTGCCTACCTCCCTGACACACTGCTATCTGCCTGCTCTACCACTTGCACATATTTCTTTATTCTCATCTTGCTAGTACTACTCTGTTGTCTGCATATTCAGCACTACAACTGTATTGTGTTAATGTACTGGACTATTAACCAAGCCCTCTGTTAATTTGTAAAACAAACCTTGCATCTTAACTGATTTAGTACATACTCTGCTGATTATTTTAAAAGAGAAATTACAACATTGACCCGACTGAAAATGAGGATTAAGCTGGACGATTCTGTAACTCCACAGGAGATGAATATATAGCTCTTTGTGACCCATGTGGAGCATTTTATATTGGTAAGACAGAAAGGTCTCTCAATAAGCACACTTTGTAGGATGAATGGCAACAATGCACTTTTCAAACACACAACAATATGTACTGATTTCAAAATATTTCAATTTGGGGCATTAGAAAAAGATAATCCCGGATTCTGCAAGCCTTGCACGGTGTGCAGGATTAGTGCCGGAGCTCTAGCAAGCAATATGTCTGCCGTGCGATCCAAGAATAGCCTGCAGGGGCATGCACGAGCGCTCCTGCACTAGTCCTGCACAGACTCAGACCCTGTATGCAAATTACCTCATTTGCAGGAGAAATCCATGCCAATGAGGTAAATTTCCAATCCAGGAAGCTGGAAACCGGACGTGCAGGACTAGTGCAATCTGCAGAAATGTACTCGGTCAGTAACAGAGTACATTTCTGCAAATTCCAAAATGGAGCCGTGACAACTCCAAATAAAGGGTGCATATTAGTCAGGAAGCATGCCAATGGCCAAGTATAAGGCCATTGGCATTGAAAACAACTTAAAAAATTTAAAAAAAATCAACTTTTATTTTTTTTTGCCAATCTCAGCAGAAGACAACATGGCCAGTGAGTAGTGGTTGCTAAGGGGGGAGGCTCAGTGTGAGACATGTAACTATGCATTGGCAGGCAATCCTATGCAAATGAGGGGAATGATAGTGAATCCCAGTTTTTCCGAACATGCTATTTAGGTCCCAACAGTGTAAGAGCTGGAATAGCTTGGTGCAAGCCTAGGAGTTAGCTGACATCGTGGGGGGGGGGGGGGGCTGTCAGGCATACTGTAAGCGGATTGGAGGCCTGTGGCTCAGGTTTGCTCCTAGCCAAGCACAGCTAAGCAAGGGGGTGTTTCTGAGTCTGCCTAGCACTCTTTACATTGCCTAAGTGGGTGTGCACACCGCACACTGGGTTTTAAAAAAAAAAAGGTAAACCAGGAAATAGCAGGTCTGTGCACATTTGAGCACTTTGTTTGCACGGCACACCCCTGGGCTTAAACAGCAAGGCAATGGGAAGGGAAAACTGTAGTAGGAAGTTAATCAAGGAGAATTAGCATAGCTGGCAGGTGAAAAGTATCAGAATCAGCCAATTACACAGGCAACGAACCAGCCCAGCCCAGAACACTACTATAAACTATACAAACATATTCCCATCTGGTTTTTCCCATACTCTACACCACCTGTGTATACAGGCAGGGAACTTTTAACAAACAAAACTACAAAATGATAGGGGCTGCAGCAGGCAACATACAACAACAAACAAAACTACAAAATGATAGGAGCTGCAGCAGGCAACATACAACAACATGTGCAAGAGGCTGTGGGTGGTGAGGATGTGAATGCTGCCAATCAACCCACAGTGAGGAGACAGAGAAGAGTGTACAGACCCAGGGTAACCTACCAGGGGCTACATGAGCTGGAGATAGTGGAGCACTATAGGGTGGACATGGACCTCCTACAGCAAATTGTTGAGCTGTGCTGGCCATGCCTGACACACTGAACTGACCGAGGGGAACCCATCCCAGTGGATACCAAGGTATGTGTAGGCCTAGGAATACTAGCCACAGGTACCTCCAAAAGCTCAACTGGGGATATCATGGAGATCTCACAGGCATCAACATCCAAAGTATTCCACCAGTTCCTGGATGCCATGTCAGCACATGCCAGTGAGCACGTATATTTCCTCAACACCAGTGAGCTGTTGGCCAGCAATATGCATCTCTTCCACCCAATAGCAGAATACCCTGAGGTAGTGCGTGCTATAGACTGCACGCACATATGCATCAAAGCACCGCCCGGTGATCAGGGTAGGGCCTACATTAACCACAGAGGCCTCCCCTCCATCAACTGCCAGGTCGTGTGTGATGCCCAGGGCATTACAATGAATGTGTGTGCTGGCTGCCCTGGAAGCTAACATGATTCCCACATCTGGCATCTAACACAGCTGTATCAGAGATTTGCCAGTGGGGACATCCCCTACGGTCACCTAGTGGAGGATGCTGGTTACACACTGGAGCCGTGGCTGATGACACCCATCAGAAATGCACACACACCTGAACAAGAATGCCATAATGAGGCACATGCACAGACCAGACCTATAATAGAGCATGTGTTTAGGATGCTCAAGTCATGGTTCCTGTGCCTGGACACATCCGGTGGAGCCTTGTAGTACTCACCAGCTACATGTACTCAAATTGTTATGGTATGTGCCATGTTACACAATATGATCTTGTGGAAACAGCTGCAGCAGGAACAGCACGGGGCAGGGCCACACTGCTCCCCACCAATGCCAAGGCCTGCACAGGCACAGAGTGACTCAGAGAAACAACCTGAGCCTGCCCCAGTAGGCAGATCAGATGGAGGTGTGCCCAGTATGCCCTGGTCTTGGCAAAGAGGCAACGCATAGCACATACACTTACACAGTAGGGACCCAGGGAATGACACCTCTCTCTGACTCGCACATACAGTAAAAGGGATGCCAAACATGACACTGCCTGTGCTCAACCATGTATAGGGAGTGCACTATGTGCATCTGACATGGGCAGCCCTCTAGCACCATCCTCAATCCTGGCACACCCACGAGGTAAGTCAATCAACCTACCAATTGCCAAATGGAGTAGAATGTGTCATTACCTGTATCTATGGTATGGATGTGAGCATGCAAGGGAATTGGGTGGCTGAATGTTAGGGCCACAGATAGTAGACACCCATAGTGGCACCATGACATCTGCAACACATACTGGAGTCACCACAGTAGCCAGTACTGCACAAGGTGACAAAACCCACTGCAGGAAATGTGCTGGGCAACATGTGTGTCCATATGACTCACACATACCAGAAAGGGAGGTTCACATGCCCAACAACAGTCTCAGCCAGCAGGACAGGTGTAGACAAACCCAAACAGAGCCTGTGAAATGGCCTCTGAATTATGTCTATGGGTAACCTCCCCCAAGGCCTACACAGACAGACTACAGCAGGTCAGGCAGTGGGATGTTATTTCTGAAGGGTAGGAAGTCAGACACTAATATGTAGGGCAACCAAAGCTAAGACCTGTAGTACACTGATATGCTCTAGTCAGTATGATAGGTTAGAATACAGAATGAAATGGAGTACCTAACATACCAGTACAGTCATAGCAAATGTGTGCAAGTGCCAGGTGTGCCCCCCCACATCCTGTGTAGATATGTAGAAACAGTAAGGTGTGCCGCCCAATCATGTGTAGAAACAGTCAGGTGTGTCCCCCCAATCCTGTGTAGAAATATAGAAACAGTCAGGTGCCCCCCCAATCCTGTGTAGAAATGCAGTAACAGTCAGGTGTGCCCCCTCCAATCATGTGTAGAAATGCAAAAACAGTCAGGTATGTCCCCCCACAACCCTATGTAGAAATGTAGTAACAGCAGGTGTGCACCCCCCACTCATATGTAGACACGCAGAAACAGTCAGGTGTGCCCCTACCCCCAATCCAGCATAGAAATGTAGTAACAGTCAGGTGTGCCCCCAATCCGAAGTAGAAATGTAGAAAGTCAGGTGTGTTCCCCCACAATCCTATGTAGAAATTTAGTAACAGTCAGGTGTGCCCCCCCCACACCTATGTAGACATGTGGAAACAGACAGGTCTGCCCCTTCCCTCAATCCAGTATAAAAATATAGTGGCACTCAGGTGTGCCCCCCAGTCCTGTGTAGAAATGTAGTAACATGTATGAGTACAAGACACTTTTATAGATAGGTATTAATATTCATGAGAGACACAAAGAGATTTGTCAATTTGATTCTTAAGACATGAATTTTATTGGATTATTAATTAATTAGTAGTTCAAACAGACTATTTAAACTGTTTATGAAGAAATGGAGTTTGTCTGATGAAGTCCTGTATGTAGGACGAAAACGCGTGTGATTTATGTTTTTGAGTGAATAAAAGCGTTAATTTTTTTTGGTGTCCTGTGGATTACCTGGTTCAAAATATATCAAAGGAGTTAGGACCATGGTCCTGGGCATTCTGTATATACTTTTTTATTGGTGACTTTAGAATTGCCATTCGATTTTGGTTATTATGTATGAGTAGGTATAATACGAGTGGAGCACAAATGCCCAGAGGTGGCCAAGGTAGCAGGATAGGTTGTAGCATTTGCACAATATGCAGGTCTGTGTGTGTTAGGATGGTGTGCGTTTCATAATGTGTGAGAGTGGTCAGTATGTATGTGTGTTGAGGCAAGACCTGGTGGCCATTGTCCACTACTGCTGATGACAGGGACAAGCCCTCATGACTGCAGTGCCAAAGACATTCCCCACCAGTATAACACATGCTAGCAATAAGCCATTGTAAAAGTATGGTGGTAATATGTGTCACCATCTGAAAGACTGACATAGCATGGCTGTTGGGCTAGCTATACAAGCAGTACACAGGGGAAAGTACCCCAGACATACAGTATATATTGTGTCACTGTGAAATGGAGACACCCTTGGATTTGTGCATATAGGCATGCATCGCAGTAACTGGACCTATAGTAGGGGATACCGGTGATGTCTAAACACCTGCAGATCACAAAGGAGGTAGAACTGATGTATTGGGAATCAGCTGATGTACCTGAACAAGCCAGCATAACTGGAATGCCCCATGTATATCTGTGTGTCAGATGCAAGTAGTGTCCATAGCACACATGCACCCAGCCACACAAACACCACCCACAGGCACCTCTCTGGTAATATCCCTAATGTGGGGAATGGGTACAGTAAGAACCCAACTGTATATGGCAATAGTGGAAGACTGCAGGGTACTACCAACATAGCGACTGTTGCCTAGGCAAGTATGTTGTGTGTATGAGACATGGGTTGAGAATGTGCAGGTGTCCCATGCAGGTGTGTCCCTAGCTGTAGGTAGCACCCTGCCAGCATCCACAACACCTGATCAAGACTGATAGAAGGTATTGGCATGAACAACTATCACACCCACCCTGTCACGCCAGGGGAATATACTGTATGGTGGTCTGGGACTGTAGGATTGACAGAATGCAACGGCCTGCCACATCTGGCATGCAGCAATACCTGATTCCCCACAGGCATCTTCCAAAAGCCTGTGGCTCACACGTACTGCCAATGCATGTTATGTCATGGACACCCAAATAACAACATAACACACTCCACATATTCACATAAGCCATATGCAAGGCCATGTAGACAAACCACAGTAACATGTCCACCATGTCCCACTGCATGAACTGTGGACCAAAACTAACACACACCTGTGACGGGGTGATACCCTTAGAGAAAGTATCAGAAAATGTATGCATAATGTATGGAAGAGGTTATTTATTTATTTACTTATTTATTTACTATTTATTTATTTTATATTTGTTGACCGGGAGAATCCAACTGGATAAATGTCCATTTTCAGTGGAAGCCCGGGGAGAAAAGCTCCAGAGTTTGTACATATAAAAAGGCAAGCAAACACATACAGAGTCATTTAACAACTACAGAGCCCAGGTACAAAAACATAATATATTAGAAGTATATAGAGAAAAAATATATATTTTAGCTGCAAATTGTAGTAGCAGGACACGATAGTTGTATGTCCAGTAATTTATACTTGAATTAATGAGAGTATGTATAATTCACCCATAGATATGTGCAAATTTACAATATTGTGTTTGAGTATGATGGTGTATGAAAGAGTTGGGGAGTACAGTGAGTAGTAGAGGTTAGAATAACAGAGGGGGTGTGGGAGCATGGGCAGCATGGAATGTGCAGGGTCTGACACCAAGCTGTGTGCACACACTATCACTGGCTGCAAACGCATAAATGGGTGGCTACACACCTGCCCATACACCACAATAGGGTAAATGTCCTGACCCATGACTCCTGGCTCTGGCTAACCTGTGCAAATTTGTACAGCTGTGAGGCATTGCCACAGCAAGATAAGGCCATACTGTCATGTTGATGGGCGGACAAGTATGGGATCCTCTGCCAGCACTGTACCAAGGTGCTGAATTGGATACACAAACCTAGTACCAAGTGTTTGCAGCTCCCCCCCCAGAATGGCATAACTTACCATGAATACGTAGGTGTCTACTCGCAATACCGGACACAGCTGCAGTCACCCTTGTCCCCAAGTTATCACTGTGAACAAGAATGTCCACCTGACAGTACATGGGGACAGAAAGCATCACTGTGTATAACAGTACACGTCTGAATATCTTTGCTAACAGCAGTACCATGCAGCTGAAGCAGCACAGACACAATCACCTACAGTACACATTATCCCCTGCACAGTTTGTCCCCATATTGCCAAATGATCAACGGATACCCTGCAGAAACAGTATGTTACCTGTAGGTGTACAACACAAAGGTCTGCACTGTAGTACAAACTACCTGGAATCAATCCACACATGCAATACAGAAGGGCATACTGGGCATGCTCACACACTTAGAAAAATAAAGGCAATGTCAGTCAACAACATACTGAAAGGTCAAAGGCAATGTTAGTCAGCATACTGAAAGGTCATACTGGGCATGCTCACACACTTAAACAAATGAAGGCCATGTCTGCAAACAACAGTGGACCAGACATATCTGGCAGTTGCAGATGTTAGTGCAGACGCTCCTCAGTATGCACCACTCATGCTTTTTACACACACTGGATAGGAATACAGGCATATATCCAAGGACAACGCACTATAATAAGTCAAAAGTAGACATACATAGATGTGTGGACGAGAGTGACTGTCACAAGGGGCCATCCATTATGAGGCCTGTCCCACCCAGCACACAGCCAAATGGCTACAACCACATGAGGTTCAGATGTCACTCACTGTAGACCTTAGCCACTGGTATCTGTCAGCATTATGGACTATGTGGTGCAAGTGCTAGCTGTGCAACATGACTGTACAAGGAGGTAGTCATCTAGCAGCTGTATACACGTACCAGTGGAATATAACCCTGCATGTGCTTGCACGTGGTGTGTCAACCTCTAGATGAATGGGTTATGGCCCATGCACACACACTGCCCTCCCCATAGCCCTACTATGACAAGCCTGCTGAGGTCATCTACTTTGAAATATACCCTTGTGAAAGGTGTAGGCCAGTAAACTCCATGGCACTTCCTATAACCGTGTACTGCTGTAGTGTGATAAACTAGTTAGGTAGGAGTTCTAATCCCAGACATGATAACTGTGAGTGTGTGTGTGTGTGTGTGTGTGTGTGTGTGTGTGTGTGTGTGTGTGTGTGTGTGTGTGTGTGTGTGTGTGTGTGTGTGTCACCATCTGTGTAGGGAACAATGCATTTTATGCTAGTTACACTCACTACAATTCAAATGCCCTACATTGGCAATCCCGACGATGTCATTCATTGTGAAATACACCTTTGGGGAAGGAGTACTCCAGTAATCCATGTGGTGTGTCCTATAACAGCTTCATGCTGTAGTGTGATATAGAACTCTGGTAGGGGTTCTATTCCCAGACATGGCAGTTGTGGATGTTTTGTGTGTGTTTCTATGTCTGCATAGGGAGCAATGCATTGTAGGCTAGCCACACTCTCTACAATTCAAATGCCCTACTTTGGCAATCCTGCTGTCATTCATTGTGAAATTCACCTTTGGTAAAGGAGTACTCCAGTAATCCCTGTGGTGTGTCTTATAACAGCTTCATGCTGTAGTGTGATATATAACTCTGGTAGGAGTTCTATTCCCACACATGGCAGTTGTGGATGTTTTGTGTGTGTTTCTATGTCTATGTAGAGAGCAATGCATTTTAGGCTAGCCACACTCACTACAATTCAAATGCCCTACTTTGTCAATCCTGCTGATGTCATTCATTGTGAAATACACCTTTGGGGAAGGAGTACTCCAGTAATCACCATGGAGCATCCTATAACTGTGTAGTGCTGTAGTGTAATAAACTAGTTAGGTAGGAGCTCTACTCCCAGACATGACAGGTGTGTGTGTGTGTGTGTGTGTGTGTGTGTGTGTGTGTGTGTGTGTGTGTGTGTGTGTGTGTGTGTGTGTGTGTGTGTTTGTAAGTCGTATCCTGTGTAGAGGTAGTTGTGAGTGTGTAACAACTGGACTCAATGTGGAGTGGGTTTTGCATATTTATTCTATGGTGGCCCTTGTATATATCACAATGTCCACTGTACAGGGATAACAGATGTGAAATAGCCAAGAGGCTGGGGTGCAAATCCATACCCCTACATGTGACATCAAGGCCAGGCAAACAAAGTTAGCAACCCTAGTATCACACAGAGAACATTCTCAACCCATGTCTCATACACACACACATACTTGCCTAGGCAACAGTCACTATGTTGGTAGTACCCTGCATATTGCCCACTAATAGTAACCATGGTGTGATTGCAGTGGGCTACAGAGGGCATGGCACCCTGTCCATCTGTCTAATAGGCACGTACATGCTGACAGTGCACCTTCCCCATGTTCCCCACTGGACACCTGCAACACCTGTGGTGCCATCAAATGTGACCCACAAAGGACATACCATGCCTGAAAAACATGCCCTGTATGGACAGATGCTACTGACACCAGGGAATGCTGGTATCATGCTATCAATGTAGGTGCAGGGTAAAGCTGCTGTCCATTAACAGTTCCTGCCACATGAGGCCAGGACTGGCACATCTGATGATAAGTTGTGTACACAACATGGGCCAGACACCCCAGGTACAGTTCCACATGTCACTGTACATGCATGTGGGAGGTGTGCACATCCCAGACACTGTCCATGTCATTGACTAAGGAACACATACATGGCAAGCAATGCACAGCATTGGCCACATGCAATAGTCACCCAGGTGACTGGATGGTGAATACAATACCCACCTGTGTGGGCAAATTTAGAAACTACACTCCTGAGCCATAATGCAGACTAATGTCATGTGGGCTGATGCCAAGGTATACCCATCACCTAGCTGGTATAGCTGTCTGGCACAGTTGACCACTAGACACCCATAAAGCAATGCACCCATGCATGTCAATACTGGTACCGTGTGTGTGTGTGTGTGTGTGTGTGTGTGTGTGTGTGTGTGTGTGTGTGTGTGTGTGTTGTATGATGCATATGATCACATTCACACTCACTACAACCCCCATTGGCATACCGAAGCATGCGGTTCAATGTCAGACAACTCCACATACCCTTCACCCATATAACCTCTGTATGACCCCTGTGGGGCATGTAATACCTGCACAGTAATGTGTTGTGGCAATCTCACTAGTGATGAGTTATATTCCTGGCCCTACCAAGTGTGTCAATGTGTGTGCTTCCCTGTGAGAGTGTGGCT